>NC_077223.1:36636074-36767778 GCF_024763615.1 Phlebotomus papatasi
CATTCTTACGTACACTTATATTTTTAATATAAATTATCTTACATCTTAGCAAAAAGATAGTAAGGATTAACCTATAGGGTAGGAGACAAAGGTGCTTCCTTTACAATTATGCCCGAAAAATAAAACCATTTACAAGTATACATCAATACCCTTCGATATTCAAGCCACTATGAATGTTGTAATCTATACTCTGTCAAAAGCTTTTCCTTACGTCTATAAATGCTACGAGGGAGAGTTTTAACCAATTAATAAACGCAAAACCAATATTCCAGTCGTAGGATCAAAAACACATATTGAAACTTTCCAGGATGTCTCTATATATCACATTGCCATCCTTAATTAATACATAATGACCAAATTTCGATAATGGAATTTTATGACACTGACTCATTTTTTCAATTCCCAATTAGTCTGCCTGAAAATGCCACCAAAGGAACACGCAAAGTTCCACAGTATTGTCCTATTAACGTATTGTTTAAACAAATTATACGGTCTTTCGCCATTTTCCTACAATTTTACAACAAGAACATGTACTGCATCATCCGTAGCTGTTGCATATTGTATTGTGAACATTTTATTTTTATTATTTTTCTATCCAACATTTTGTATCCCCTTATATTACGCAATGGTCAATGCAAATTTTGAAGGAAATTTAGAATCAACTGTTGGAACCGCACAGGGTACAATTGAATTTATAGCAGTAATTTTAACGCAATGTGTTTATCTCTACTATAGAAAAGAAATTATTGTGTATTTCAACAGAAAAATTGCTTATGAGAAAAAAATTGAGAAATATTCACAAACATTATATGGAGGTATGCACTTTGTAATTCGATTAATAGTATTAATTGCCATATTTCTGCTTAAATTGTGCGCAAATCATATGACGATGTACATAATACCATCAATAACATTACCTATATTCATAATTTTAACTATTAATTTAGTACCAAATGCTGTGATGACTTTAGCAGGGTGTAATTTTACAATGGAAGTCATTACTTTGCGATATTTTGCAGCTCAAATTAATTTTATGCTTTGTAAAATTGGACAACAACTAACAAACTTACCCCAAACAACGTCTACGGCAAAGAAAACTGTAATTTATTGTAAAGCTAGTGAGGCAATTGATGAACTTTTGATTCTTCATTCAGAACTGAACGAAATCTTAGTAATGTTCAATAAAGTGCAATCTTTTGTACTATTACTATTTTTTATGAATAAGTTTGCTGAACTTATTATTCCCATATTTTTTGTCTATCTTGCTGCAATTGGTCTATCGATAGCAGATATAGAAACAAATGCATACATAAGTATTATACTAACAAATATCTTTAGTTTTCTGGAATTGAAAATGGCAACAATGTTTAGTGATCAACTGATTAATGAGGTTTCTAATTGCATTTATCTGAGATTATTTACATTCTCCTGCAAAATAACCATTAACTCTCTAAATTTATTCCATATTTGTAGATTGCAACTACAGGAAAAATTCTGCATGAATTTCCTATTCAGAATGCTGATGATCGTCTTAAAGAAAGCATCAACAGATTCTCTATACAAATTCTTCAAGAAAAACGTCCAATTATCGTCTGTGGCATGTACAGAGTGGACAATTCACTTTTGTACATTATGGCATCATCAATGACGAGCTATTTGATACTTTTGATACAATTTCAAATTGAAGCAAGAAAATCGGGAATATAAAATGTAAAACGTCGTAACTCAGTCTTTAAATCAACAATTCTCGTAATTTAATAGGGAAATACACAATTATACGAGCTGCTGATTTGGGTAACAAAAGTTACATGGAGATGAGCTCCCGACTCTGTTTCCCACCGATCCCAGTGTAAGCACAGTGTACGAATCTAAACCTTACGTGTTTGTTCGCCTGATTATTTTAAAGGAACATAGATTCCCAAAAAAACCTCGTGTAAAATATAAATTAAAGTTTAAATGAAATATTCACGGATATGACCTGGTACTTTTTCTCCTTTATTTTCCCCTCCGAAACGTCGTAGGAGAAAATAAAGGAGAAAAAGTACCAGGCCATATCCGTGCATATTTCATTCAAATATTCTACTGACCGTAAAGAAAAGATATAAATTAAAGGAAACAAATCAACAAGGTAAATCTTTTCCGTTCACAATTCGTGACAAGTAAGTTACAACAATTGCTGATCCAAGCGACGAATTGTTAACTTCGTTTGTTTTATTTTAAAAGAAAAAGAAAACATTGATCGTATTGCTTTATTTATTACGACGAATTTCCCATTACAAATGATCCCCATTATTAAGCTTGCACTAGACTCAAATAAAAGTGTTGTACATATGTATAAGGATGTCCAAATGTAAGATATTTTTTGATGGACCTCAATTAATCCTTGAGCTTAGATATTTTTGGCTAAAAATTGGTGAAATAGGCTTGCAGCATATACTGCGGTCCGGAAAGAGTTAAGCCGAAAGACCGCTTAACGTAATTATAATCAAAATAAAATGATCAAATTACGTTTCCATTTTTTTCTGACTAAGCTGTCTCTATATACTGAGAAACGGCTTAGATAGTGGGAAACTGATGTAAATTTAATTCAATAATTATTTTGATTATTTTGATATTTTGGGATACCGGTGTCCCTATAGATCTCAAAGGCTTAAGTCGTAAGTGTGTTTAGGACATAAAGAGTTATCAACTTCCGGTCATCAGTGGCCCCTAATTAAAATACATTATCTCCAGACATTTTTTCTGTTCCGTCCCACCCCTTCCTGCTCCGCCAAAAGCATTTTTTTTATTTCGAAAACGGCTTCAACACGATTTCTTTTATTTTCGGATATGTTTTGGAAGTAGGGTCGAATGAACACCTCTTCGACAGAGAACCTCTATTGACACTTTTGTAAAAATGTTGAAATTTATTTAATGTATCTAATAAAATGTAAGTAATATGGCGTTTTTTTCATTGATCTACGTTTTTCGATAAGGATAAGTGTTCAAATTTCGTATTTCAAATGGTACAGAGTAGGGTGTCAATAGGCCTGACACGAGTTCTTAAAGTGTCAATAAGTGTTCCTTTCATCCTAATCAAGGTAAAACTTTCATAGATGCACATTTTATGACGGAAAAATTTCGACATTGAATTTTCGAAAAAGTTTAATCTAATCACTCCGTCCGGAGGGCACATTTTTCATTCGATTTACTTAAATTTGTATTTTTTTAGAAAGATCTTGAAATTTCCAATCCGGCCACATCGGTCCCAATTATAGTAATGAATTAGTAAAATACTTATAATGGGTTTATTTTTTTTATTTTTATATTTAAGCTTTTTACCAGGCTAGAGCTCAAACAATAAAAGATAATACTTTTCGGTGACCCCCCTCCCAAATAAGTAAATATTATCTCGAGACGTTTTTCCCTCTCGTTCCCCTCACACACCTCCTTCCCCTTTCAATCCATGTCGTTTTTGGTTTATTTCGAAAACAGCTCAGACGATTTCTGTTATTTTCGAATATATTTTGGAGGTAGTCCAGATGCACATTTCGTCCATACATACCTCTGACCGAAAAAGTTGTCGACATCAATTTTTTTACGGTCAAAGTTTAACCACTCCGGTGAGTCCGGAGGGCCCTATTTTCAATAGATTTGCTTAATTTTGGATTTTTTAACGTCAATTTTCTAAGATTGCCTGATTCACAGAGATGGATCGTAAAGTCAACTATTCGGGGATAAAAAGAGGACATTTCGACTCGAATAATTTTGCTTCCACTGATCCATATTAGTTATCTAGGCCTATATTTTCGTCAGATACAACAGTGATCTCCAACGGTGTTTCAAGGTCAAATGTAAAACTTGGGTTCATTTTAAAATTATTATTATAAATTTAATTATTACGTTTAATTATTTATTAACCGAAAATCAGTAGTAATTCAATTTTCAAAATTTTGATTAAGTTTGAAGTTGACCCGATTCAATTCAAAATATCTTTGAAATTGAATTCAACTGTTGAGAATTTCACAAGCTCTAACACCAATCCATTAACTTTTATCTTAATTCAATTAATTAATTTTATATAAGATCGTGAGATAGTAAACTAAATTATCATTTATCCAGTTCAGTAGTCTATTGAACAATGTCAGTGAAGAAGGAACTAAATTTTCATCTTTTTGCCCTTATATCCTACTACACAAATAAAGTATTCGGAATCTTTCCATTTTCTTACAATTATTCAGCAAGAAGTTTTCAAAAATCTACTTTATCTGTTCTCTACAGCTTAAGTGTAGTAATTTTTATGTCTTACTTTTATCCCATGTACTGTGTAACATTCTATTTTCAAATGCTTAATAGAAATTTCAGAGGTACTTTAGAGACATACGTAGGAACAATACAATCTACATTTGAATTTGTAGTGTTAATTCTTACAAATTGCGTCTATTTGTACCACAAAAACGATATTGTTGATTATTTAAACTTAAAAATTTCCTATGGCGAAAAAATTGTGAAACTTTCACAAAAATGTGATAGAAAAATTAATTTTCTCACGATGATTCTAATATCAATTTTCACTTTCATTGTGAAATTAATTATGGATACTTTATTAATAATTTTCCAACCAATAATGCAAGAAACTGATAAAAAAATGCTATTTGCAATTTATCTAATTCCAAATACAGTAACAACTCTAATAGGATGTTCTTTTTGCTTAGAAGTTATCTCTCTGCAATTTTTTGCATATCAGATAAATTCATCATTGCTGAAGATAGCACACTGCATAAGTAGTTTATCTAACATAAATTCCAATGCAAAGAAAATGATTTATTGTTGCCATTTGAGCGATAAAGTAGATGAACTTTTAATCCTTCATTCGGAATTAAATGACATTTTGCTCAAGTTCAATAATCATCAAAATCCCGTCTTAATTCTTTACCACTTCAATAAATTTGTTGAAATAACAATTCCACTGTTCTTTGAGTACTCAGTGCTAACAGGCTCATCAGAAACTACACCAACATTGGATATGTATGCAAGTGCTACGCTTATAAACCTGATAGGATTCTTTGAACTTGCCATTACTGCAGTGTTCTGTGATCAATTAATAAAAGAGGTTAATATTATAAAAATCCTCTTCAAAATTGTGTAACATTAAATTAATCATTTCTATTAATTGAAATTAGATGGAAAGAACTGGAAGAATTTTGCATGAATTTCCTGTTCAGAATGCTGATGATCGTCTTAAGGAAAGCATTAACAAATTTTCTCTACAAATTCTTCAAGAAAAACGTCCAATTATCGTCTGCGGCATGTACAGAGTGGATAATTCTCTTCTCTACATTATGACATCATCAATAACAAGCTATTTAATACTTTTGATACAATTTCATATAGAAGGGATTTGAAATACAAAACTTATGCTAAATAGATAATATTCATCATAAAAACATGTTACAAGAAAAGAACGCATTTTTCGATGATTTTAAAAATCCTTTCGGGGGTGCTATCTTGTGTTTTTAAGAGCTGCTGTCGATACAGTTTGAACTTAAAGCAGTAATTGCCATAAAACGGATGTGAAAAGAGATAAAGGATAAGACAATTTAAAAAGACCAGTGATAAACCCAGATAAGCTTATGGTAGCTGAGATTATTTACAGGCGACTTCGAAAAGCGTGTAACTCAAGGTGTTTGCAACTCGGAATGCTTGAAAATTCGATTGTGAGTTGAATTTTGGGGGTAAAGAATCGCATCAAGCCAATTTATTCGATTTCGATGGCCGAGAACCCTTTCAACTCACAATTAAATTTTCACGCATTCCGAGTTGCACGCATTCCGAGTTGCACGCATTTCAAGGTCACCTGCCAAGAATCTCAGCTACACCGAGAAAAATTTGGATGGTATTTTCTACAAATCGTGTCTTTAAATTCTACTGTCTCAAAAGATAGTAGAAAATACCATCCTCCATAGAAATTTTCCTTTAGAATCTACCATCTTGACATTTTAAATTTTACTATTCTATGGATAGTAAATTTTAATAGCCGGATGGTAAAATCTACTATCCTCCTTTAGATTTTACCTTGGCCTCTCTTAGATTCTAATATCTGGATAGTAAATTTTACTGGCCGCATATTAGATGTTAGAATTTAACTGGAGGACAGTAAATTTTAACGGAGGATAGTAATTTGGATTGAAATTACTATCCAAGCCAGTAAAATTTGCCATCCTGCTGTTAGAATTTCATTTTGGAATATCGTGTGTGCCGATGCAACGGTTCCCGATATGCTTTGAATACATATAGCTATTCGTGGCGCAGCTGGAAGATGCTCGACTGTCATCACAAAGGTCGCGTGTTCAAATCTCGGCGTAGTCATCAATGTTGGAAAAAGATTTTCACGCATCAAAATGGCTTGAAATACAGAGATTGTTATCCAAGAAGGGCCCCAAGCTCTCAAATAATGGCTAAAAATTAATGGAAATATGGAAAAATAAATTTTTCCGACATTTTTCGTTCTAATATCCGGCTAGTAAAATTTACTATCCTGCCAGTAAAATTTACCATCCGGCTAGTAAAATCTAATATCCGGGATATTAGAATTTACCATCCGGTTATTAGAATTTACTATCCATGCAATAGATTCTACAATTTTTGACAGTCCGATTTAATATCTCGTTTGCTGGGTGACTTTTTTACTATCCGGCCATTAGAATTTTGTATGGAGGATGGTAAATTTTACCATCCACATTTTTCTCGGTGTACCACAAGCTTATCTGGGATTATCACTGGTTTGTCTTATTGGCCCTGTTTTCATATTTACTCAAATTCCATAATCGTTTTCTTTTGAAGCCTGTGCTCCACAATTTGTTTTTGTCACAAAAAGACTAACTCTTTTCCGTAAGTTTCTCACGACGCTTTTTTTATTTTTTTTTATAATTCTTTTAATTTCATGTTTTTTTTATTTTTAAACGCTCTCTAAAATCGTGTGAAAAATACCCACAGCGCTAACAAAAACCATACCTAGAATCGTTTGCAAAACACGCACAGCGCAAGCATAAAACGCTATCCGAAATCGTGTTTAAAACACGCACAGCACGATCATAAAATAGTTAAGAATGCGCTTAAAAATACGCACAGATCAATCATAAAACGACTAAGAATGCTCTTAAAATCACGCACAGCTCAATCGTAAAACGTTTAAGACTGCGCTTAAAAATACGCACAGACCAATCATAAAACGTTTAAGAATGCGCTTAAAATCACGCACAGCTCAATCGTAAAATGGTTGAAAATGCGCTTAAAATCACGCACAGCTCAATCGTAAAACGGTTAAAATGCGCTTGAAATCACGCACAGCTCAATCGTTAATCGGTTAAAAATTCTCTTAAAATCACGCACAGCTCAATCGTAAAACGGTTAAAAATGCGCTTAAGATCACGCACAGCTCAATAGTAAGACGGATAAAAATTCGCTTAAAATTACGCAGAGCTCAATCATGGAACGGTTTTAAGCGTAATCTTAACCGTTTGTTATTGAGCCGTGCGTGATTTTAAGCGCATTCTTAACCGATTTACGATTGAGTTGTGCATGATTTTATGCGCATTTACCGTTTTATGATCGAGCTGTGCGTGATTTTAGGCGAAATTACCGTTCTATGATTGAGCTGTGCGTGATTTTAAGCGCAATATTAACCTTTTCTGCTTAAGCTGTTTTTGTTTTAGAGCGAGTAATAAACGTTTTATGCTTAAGCTGTGCGTGTTTGTAGGCGGAATATGAACCGTATTGTATTTGATCTGTGCGTTTTTTAAGCGGAATATCAACCGTTTTGTGCTTAAGCTATTTGTGTTTTTAGGCGCAATTTTAACCGTTTTATGCTTAAGCTCTTTGTGTTTTTAAGCGGAATAATAATCGTTTTATGCTTAAACTGTGCGTGATTTTTAAGCTTAATATTAATCGTTTTGTGCTTAAGATGTGCGTGTTTTTACGCGAATTATCTGCCCGTTCATGCTTGATGTAAGCATATTCTCAGCACAATCTTGCCCGTCTTATGCTTGAGCTGAGTATTTTCATCACAATTTTATTTAACAAATAGAGATAAAACCTTAAAAATAGATCAATTTCATAACTGAAAATAGCAACGGACCTTCTAAAATGTGAAAATTTTTTATGCATATTATATCGTAATCCATACAATATTTATATAGTTTGGAATAGAATTGACAATAAATGTTATTATCGTAATAATTATAGTGATTCACTTAAAAAGTGCAGTTTCATTTCATTTACAAAACATAATCTTTACCTTGCACTTCAAAAAAATATATCGACAGTCATTACCATTCAATTTAATACAGTAAATTTTTATATGTTTCACGAAAATTTAATAAATTTCATGAAAATTTCATAAATTTAATGAAAAAAAACATTTAAAAAACGAATGTGACAATGACAACAATCGTAAGAGTACTTTTCGAGATATCCCTAAAAAACATGTTTTTTGGTCACCCTTTAACGGTTTAGACAATAAATTGCACGGTTTCGTATATAAATAAATAAATTGTACTATCGTATTTGTCGTACCAAAATTAGGTAATATGCAAAGTTTCATAAAGAAATTTATTCCGATGGCCCGAGTACTTTCCTTGTCACGGTAATTTTGTCCTCCGAAAAGATCTTTTAAGATCTTTTAAGAGTTTAACTCTTTCGTCTCCTATGGAACTCTGGGTACTCTGAAAGAAATAATTTGCAAAAGGGTGTAAAAGGGTGCAAAAATCGATTAATTTTGGAGATGAATTTAGAATTAAACGAAAAATTTGCAATTGGGTGCAAAAATTTGCAATTTAGCAAATATTTGCCAATTATTGCCTCCCTTTGTAAATTTTTGCAAATTTTTACCTCCGAATGAGCACTATAGTAGCGCAATCTGTGGTGAAACACTACAAATAGAATTTAGCATTCTTGTCTGCCGCATTAACACAAAATCGACGTACACATACTCTCAATGAAAATGTTAATTGCACTTTTCAATTTTCACTCCACTACCACCGTAGACACTTTTTTTTTTAGAAACTGTTCACTTTATCTATTATTTACCTAATTTATTAGCAAATTTTGCCCATTTTTGCGCATTTAAACACTCACATTTGCAAGAATTTTTGTCGTCGGACTATTACTGAATGAACCATCCAACATGTCAAAAATTTTTGCATTGGGATGCAACCTCGCGAACAAATCCTTCAAATATTTCACTATTTAGGTCTTTTCGTCACAAAATATTTGTCACATAACACTCCATAGACCTGAGCAAACTTCTGAACCACAAAATTTCATTTTCCCAAAAAAATGTTTGTCAATTTTCCTGCAAAACACTGCTCAATTTTCACCTTATTTCTGTCGGCACCGTGTTTTTGTGAATCACAACACAAATCTCTAACGTTGGAGCTTTTCCTCCCATTTTCCACTATTATATTTATTGAGAAAACACGCGAAAACTATCACCACTTTGCGAATTAACAGCACTGTGAATTATTATTTTGTCTGCCATTTGACAATTCTGTGAGCGACACTGGAACTGGAAGCCACTGGAAATTGCTTATTTTGCCGCGTGCAAAATGGCAAACTTTTGCACCCTTTTGCATCCTTTTACAAAACAAAGTTTATTGAATTCGAATTGACCAAAAAATCGATTGAAATTAATCGATTTTTGCAAAAAAGTCGATTGGAGCCAGGGTTACTACCCTTTTTGGTTAATTACATGGAGTAGGTGTTCTCCTTTTGCATCCTTTTGCAAATTATTTTTTTCAGAGTACCCATGGAAACAACAATTTTTTTTAGACTATCTAGAATCGATAAAAATCCGATTCTTCTCGATAATTACAAACTATAAGGATGTCCAAATCTAGGATATTTTTTGCAGGATCCCAATTAACTCCTGAGCTTAGATATTTTTGGTCAAAAATCGTGAATTTTCGATTTTCTGCTTCCTTGCAGATATCGTGACTTTTTTCATATTTCTAGACCAGAATAAGGAAAAACCTCTCGGGGCCAATAAGTATGATAACTAACAATTACATAAATTCGAAAAACATTTTTTTCTTAAATTTTCAAAAAAAACTGTTCAAACTTTATGGGTACTCTCGTCCCCAAAAATTTAGAGGTCAAATGTAAGGTTATCCCGCCAATGCCCGCCATTTGCTTTTTGACACCAACCTGGTAAGAAAATTTCAAGCGGGAGCGATATTTTTGCAAATATGGCCGATAATTTTGACATTTGGCAGCGAGGGAGATTGTTTTCAGGGAAGTTTTTCCTATTCTTCCTGATTTTGGTGAATTCTGATTGTCCAGGAAGTGTCTTTTATGCTTTTGAGAAAGCATAATGTGTCTACAATAATATCGTGTTGAAAGAAATGTGTTTTAAAGTGTTTTTGTGTGAAATATGTTGAGGAATCTGTTGGCAAGCAGGAATTTGGTGTAGAGCCCGGCGCACAGAGGGTTTCGGCGGCGGCGCCAGAAGTTTTAAAATGGTTCAGCGGCGGCTGGCGCGCCGGCGCGCCAGCCGAAGCAGTTGGCGGCGGCGCGCCAAGCGCGCCGATTTTTTTCTTCATTTTATTAACACTAAACCTACCAAGCCCGGTCAAATTGACCTTTTGGACATATATCTAATATTTACGTAGACTAGACGTTCAATTGCCACTACCTTAAGTGCATGACTTTTCTTAATATGTCCATATGATATATTTTTGAGTATTTGTTTTTTATTTTGTTTTGTCCTTTTCGAGAAACTTTTTCATGTGCTCTACCTACCACGACCGGTCAATTTGACCGATTTGACATAGGTAATCACCTACTATATACTATCACCTACTTTCACTCTTGGATATTTTAGAGAGGCCCCTAGAGTCCATTTCATCTATTTACAGCAAAGAGAACCAACCCCTCCCTCCCCCGTTAGTAAAAGATCAGTCAGAAGGGAAGAATTCGTTCTGATTTATTTTTTGACCAAAGTAATAGAACTAGCCACTCAGAATGTTCTGACAACCCCCCCAAAAGTTAATGCAAGGAATCCAAATACAATATGGATTTTCTTTTCATCCCACTCCTTCACCTCCAGAAACCATTCTTTTGGAAATATCTCAAAAACTAATTCATCGATTCCTTTCATTTTTGGATATGTTTTAGACGGACATTTCGTTCTCAGACACTAATTCTCTCTGAAAATTCCTTCAGGGGTTTTGCAAGGTCAGTGGTCAATTGGTACTTAGGAATCAAATCAATGCTTAGGAAATTGGATTTTCGACGGATTTGGGCAAAATTTCATTTATTTTGAGAGATCTAAAAATCTTGTATAAGCCTAAAGCACTTTTATTCAGTTTTAGAATATTATAGAACAACTAAAATAGTTTAAAAATACTGACCTTGAAATGAACTAGACTTTGTGAAAAACTTATGAAAAAACCGTTATAATTTGTGTTTTTTGATAGGGTTTTTACCTAAAAGAAAAGAATAGATCCTTATCTACGCGAAGTATTCTAAAAATTAAGGATCAAAATTGTGAATTAGTTAAGAATTTCACGTACCTATATTTTGTTAACACTAAACCTACCGAGATTTTTCTATACCTATTCCTACCATACCCGGTCAAATTGACCGATACTGATGAATGCTATCAGAGACAATACTATCACCTACTTTCAGTCTGGGATGATTTAGGGAGGCCCCTAGAGTCCATTTCATCTATTTACAGCAAAGAGAACCAACCCCTCCCTCCCCCTTAGTAAAAAATCAGTCAGAGGGAAGAATTTTTTTCTGAATTATTTTTTGGCCAAAATAATAGAGGTAGCCACTCAAAATGTTCTGACAACCCCCCCAAAAGTTAATACAAGGAATCCAAATACAATATGGATTTTCTACTCATCCCACTCCATCGCCTCCAGAAACCACTCTTTTGGAAATATCTCAAAAACTAATTCATCGATTCCTTTCATTTTTGGATATGTTTTAGAGGTAGTCAAGGCGGACATTTCGTCCTTAGGCACCAATACTCCCCAAAACTTCTTTCTTTCAAGATCATTAAAAAAAATTAAAAAAAAAAGAGCAGTACTTTATTAAAAGCGGTCAGTAAAAAATGAAAAGCGGTCAGCAAGAAATTAAACATGATCAGTAAAAAGTAAAAAGTGATCAGTGAAAAATAAAATATGGTCAGTAAAAAATTAAAAATAAACAGTAAAAAATACAATTTGATCAGTAGAAAATCAAAAGTGGTCAGTAGAAAATAAAGTGGCCAGTAAAAAATTAAAAATTAGCAATTAATAATAAAATGTGGTGAGTAAAAGATAAAAAGTGGCGAGTAAAAAACTACTATTGATTGGTTAAAAAAAAATAAAATTTGATCAGTAGAAAATAAAATGTTATAAATAGAAAATAAAAAGTGGTCAGTAAAAAATTAACAATGTTCAGTAAAAAATTAAAAATTATCAGTAAAAAATAAAATTTGATCAGTAAAAAATAAAGAGTGATCAGTAAAAAATAATAAGTGGTCAGTTAAAAATTTAAAATGAGCAGTAGAAAATAACATTTGATTGGTAGAAAATAAAGTGGTCAATAAAAAGTTCAATAAAAAACAACAAGTGGTCAACAAGAAATTGAAAATATTCAATTCCGTAAGAAATTGGTCAGCAAAAATTAAAAATGTGCAGTAAAAAATAAAATGTGGTCAGAAAACATAAAAAATGGACAATAAAAAATAAAAAGTGGTCAATAAAAAAATAAAAATGAGCAGTAATTTTCTTTATTTTCAAGTGAAATTTCGCAAATCTTGAGCCTAAAGGAGACTTTAATAGGGTGTAAAGTATGAGGCCTCTATCTCTCATAGTTTCCAAGGGTTTGCGGAATCTTTGTTTTTTTCCATTTTGTTTTTTTCCAATTTTTCTTTGGAATCTTTGTCTTCGGTAACCTTTGTTTTTTGGAAACTTTGTCTTTGGAAATCTTGTCTTTTATATATTTTAAACAAATATATTTTATTAAATAAAATAATGATATCACAATGGTGTTTTTTGAAGTTTTTAGTTTCGTCCTTCAGGTCAAAGGGAAATTTTCTGTGTTTTGGAAAGCTGTCAGAATCGTCTGTCGGGTCGGGCCAAAGGAAAATTTTGTTTTGGGAAATTTTTAGTTTCGTTATTTAGGGCAAAGGGAAATTTTCTGTGTTTTGGGAATTTACCAGTATCATCTGTCGGGGCAAAGGGAAATTCTCTGTTTTGGAAAATTTTTAGTCTCGTCCTTTGGAACAAGGGTGTTTTGGGAAGTTAACAGTATAACCTATCGGGACGAAAGGAAATTTTCTGTTTTTGGGAGGTTTTTAGTTTCATACTTTGGGGCAAATGGAAATTTTTTGAGAAAAAGGAAATTTTTGGAAATTTATAAAATATACTTGTGCAAAATTTGTTACAGACAAAATTTCTGAAAATTGTGAAAAATGTATGAAAGACAACATTTCCAAAGACAAAGTTTTCAAAAAACAAAAGTTACCGAAGACAAAGATTCCAAAGGGGGAATCTTTGGGAAAAACAAAAGTGTAAATAACAAAATGGAAAAAACGAAGATTCCCGATCCCGAAGGAAATGCACCACTATAAACTGATTTAGGATTATCACTGGCCGCTGACCAATTTATATTTTTTACTGACCAATTATAATTTTTTACTGACCAAATTTAATTTTTTACTGACCACTCTTAATTTTTTACTGACCTCTTTTAATTTTATGTTGACCACAATTCGTTTTTTACTGACCACTTTTAATATTTTACTGACCATATTTTATTTATCACTGATCACTTTTACTTTTTTGCTGATCAATTTTGATTTTCTAATGATCAAATTTTATTTTTTAGTGACCAATTTTTATTTTCTACTGCTTGTTTTTAATTTTTTACTCACCAAATTGTATTTTTTACAGACCACTTTTAATTTTTTACTGACCAATTTTAATTCTTTACTGACCACTTTTAATTTTTTACTGACCACATTTAATTTTTTACTGTTCATTTTTAATTTTTTACTGGCCAATTTTTATTTTTTACTGACCACTTTTCATTTTGTACTGACCAATTTTTATTTTTTACTGCTCGTTTTTAATTTTTTACTGACTGATTTTTATTTTTTACCAACCACTTAATTTTTTACTGACCTCTTTTAATTTTTTGCTGACAAATTTTTATTTTTTACTGCTCCTTTTTAATTTTTTGCAGACCACTTTTTAGTTTTTACTGCTTTTTTAATTTTTTTGCTGCTCATTTTTAATTTTTTGCTGATCAACTCGAATATATCTACTGATCAATTCGAAGTTTTTACTGACCAAATTTAATCTTTTACTGACAAAATTGAAAATTTTTGCTGATTATTTCGAATTATTTGCTGATCAAATTTGATTTTCTGCTGACCACTTTTGACTTTTTACTGACCATTTGGTTTTTGCCAAAAAAAAAAAATATTGAAATTATGGACCCTTTTTTGGAATATTTTCCTTACAATGAACATCAATATTGACTAAATTAAAATATATTTGTCGTTAAGAAATAGAAAAAAAGATCTTCGACAAAGTAGTAGGTAAAGAAGTAAATTTCCTATCGAAATATATAAACTAGATCATTTTTCCATTTTCGTGAGCAAAATGTAACAACTTATGCCATGCTTTGACACTACCCCAGCAAATTTTTGGAAACTCCACAAAATCATCTCATAGAAAATTGCTCGAAAATAACATTTTTTAGATAGGGGAAGTGCTTATAATTTTGGACAGTCTGCTTATAAGCATCGAAGTTCCAAGTTTGAAGTTCGATATTTTCTATACTAATTGACATTTCTTGTTACTCTCTTTTCAGAAGGGTTGTTTAGAAACTTAGCAAACTATTTATCGTCTTATTTTTATTAAAATTAGTTTTAATACGTTTAAAAATGAATTGATATGTAGAGATGAATTTGACTCTTATTTTGGACAACTTGTTTATTAATTTGTCCAACTTGGCTGTAAATTTGGACAGCTAATCCACCTCAACAGGATGCCCATTGTTCTTCATTTGATGAACCAATCTTACCAAGTCCTCTTCCTGTTCATGTAAGGGAAACGTAGAATGTCACATGAAGCTCGGAAACTTTCCATATCATTCATTAAAGTGAGTTGACTTCGATACTCCAAGTACGTGCGGAGTCGCTCATTCCCTGACCTTCCCGGGAGCCTTTCAAGGCATTTTTCGCTACATCTCTTTCGTAGAGATGATGCTCCTTTGTTTCTCCAGGCATTTGTCCAACCTAGTCATCACAAAAGCTAAAACTTCACGAAATTTCGTGAGAAAAACACCTGTCCAAAATAAGAACCATCACCTCACTGGTGAATGTCTTAAAAAATTTCCCATTTTTAACACGAAAAATATAATTCACAAGGCAAATCTCACTTCAGGTCAAATGTACAAATCATCAGTAACGTGAATCAACACAATATTCAATGAATATTCAATAATATCACTCAAAAACAGCGAACAAACTTTGTTAGTACTTCACCAAAACTAAATAAGACTGAAGTAAGCCACGAAGTTCTGTCATATTTCTCGTAAGCAATTGCTCACACTGAATTTTCAACAAAGCAATTTCAACTCAAATCATATTCAAATTTTAACGTATTTAGTGTTAAAATCTTTCAAAAAGAACAAATATTTAGATAGAATTAATTATTCATCAAATATTGGAATAAAAATCCATCATTTTAATCAATTTATTTTTAGTGTCCAATGTTATCCTCAAAGTGTCCAAAATAAGAAACTGGACAAAATTATGAGCCTTTCCCCTAGAGGAAAATGATCTTCAGTAAAGTTCTATAGCGTTAAATTTTCTATAAGAATCTTCTAATTACATATCACTCGGGTTTGCATAAAACGCATAAACAAAAAAAAACAATCTGAAAAACAAAAAATTATGTTAAACAAAAAAAGAACAGTCTGAAAAACAAAAAAACAAAAATTTATGTAAAAAAATAAAGTTGCAGTGTGGCGCCTACTGGCGCTGCGCCGAGTTATTCTTGGCGGCGCGCTCGGCGGCGCGCCTCAAAAATTTTTAGGCGGCGGCGGCTAAGAAAAAAGTTTGGCGGCGCGCTAAAAACGGCTAACAGTCGGCACGCGCCGGGCTCTAATTTGGTGTCTTCTTCACCACTTCCTGGACATCCCACAAGATACTGGTCAATAATTCACCTTGTTTTAGTGATCAACATTGTAAACGAGTCATTTGACACGCAAAAATTATTCACAAAATTGATATTATTAGCTTTTGGAAAATTCAAGTTTGTCTCCTTTTCGTTCTTTTGGGGACGAGAGTACCCATGAGTTTTCCAATTTCCCAGAGGCGGAAAATATTCTTTCTCTACAAAAGTATCATATTTGACCACTAAGACTTACAATAAAGTGAGTTTTACTGAAATTCGTTCGCTGGATATGTTGTGGTCCGGAAAGAGTAAACCATTGCCACGCCTAAAGGCCAAAGGGTCAGAGATAAAGACTGAGACCTTTGAAGGACACCCTGGGACCATAACTGTTTTGCATTTTTTTTTTTAATTTCCAGATATGTCTTAGAGATTGTCCTGGCGGACATTTTGTCCTGATACGAAAATCCCTTTGAAACATTCCTAATACCGGTTTTCAAGGTCAAAGGTCAAAAAAGCTCTAAAGGGCGCATTTCTCAATCGAATTGTCTCATGTTTGGGCTCGTTGGAAAGGCCTTAGAATTCCTGACAGGTCTAAACCGATTCCAATTGCTTATAAACCGGTTACGAACCGGTTATGAACGGCAATTGTTCCGGTTATGGAACCGGTTATGTGGAACCGATTATGAGCCGCAATAGTATTTATTCTGAAATTCAATTCGCCTAATTTATTTCAGGCGATCTTTTGAGTGATTTTCAAATCGGTTGTGAATCGGTAAATTATGCGAAAGTCCTTTTGAGGCATGCCATCTAAGTCACGAGTCCGAGCATTTCGCAAAGTATGCGATGCTTTGGCGCCCATTTTAATTACAGCGCCACTAGCGGCGAATGACCAAGTCGATGGTTTTGAAAACTGTAAGCTTAACACCCGGAACACCTGAGAATTTGTATTTAATTCTAGAAATCTTACAAAACCTCTCTTGCCAGTCAGTCATATCTTACGTACTACAATGCTCATAAACATTGTGTCTTCATTATAGTCTCAAATAAAAGTTTCCTGGTCATTTTAATATAAAATTATCAAGAAATTGCACACACGCACAATTTTTGGAATCAAATTTCAAATCTTCCAGAACGGAAAGGTCAGAAATCAAGTCAGCACAAAAAAATCACACATTGCAAAAAAAAACTGCCGCGTGATGAAATTCGAAACCGAATATTTGATAAAGCACTTACCTCCGGCGTCTTCATTGATGCTTCCGGACAATTTTCTTTGTCTTTTTCCTGTAGATCTTCGGAATTGAAAGACTTCAGCAGATCTGGAATCTTTGAGGCTTGATCAGAAATGACGGAGCTTATGTTGGATGCCTCGTCAATGTCCGGAGAGGTTGACTTCACCCGCAGAATATTGCGAAAACTGCACTTTAGTCCGTCTGAAAACCAAGATGGATTAGCAACAGGGAAAAAAGCTTCCTTGCTGGGATCTTTACCATTTGCTAAGTCTTCCTCCTCCACAGGACTGTATCGAATGGGGCTCATCGGACCCAAATCCGAGTCCTCGTCAACAGTGAGGCACATATTGGCAGTGTTGCATCGACCGAAGAGGGATCTCTTCCTCTCCGACATCTGAGGCGTTGGAGTATGGCGACTTCCGCGGGAAGAGTCCGCCACAGGCTTCTCCGGAGTCACTTCCATGGCATCTAGAGACTTTCTGCAATTTTAAAAGGACTTCTCTAACTGCTCCATACAAATTGGGACATTAAATTAATCTCTGAACTTACCTAGTTCAATATGAGCTGTCTTTTATTAAGAAAACCCACAAAATTTCACTCGAAATTCAACAAAATCAAACGCTCAGAAACAATAAAATTTAAGGTTATGTGATTTGAAACGTCAGAATTACGCGCAATTCTCATCCTTTGGATAAATTTCCCCTCCATGGATAAAACCCCTGCAAAAAAAGCCAACGCAACATAACCTCAAAAGTAAATAATTCTCCAAAAAATACATTTTCAACTTAATTTTATTGCAATTATACTTTTTACGATGGAACAGGGAGATGGACCAATTCATTTGAACATTCATCGAAGAGTTCTTTGTATTCTGGATGTTCTCTGACCAAAACTGTGACAGATGCCCTCTTTACTCCCAGAGCATTCCCCAAATCTGATTTGCTGGGCACATAAACGTACGGAATGCTCTTCTCTTCGCACACAGCCGGTAGATGACAAATCATATCAATGGGACGAACATCCCCTGCGAAGATAACAAGCCTAAAACAGATTCCCTATGAAATCTCAAGCAATGCAACAAATTTTGTTCTTTCTTACCCGGTTTCTCCCTTCCTGAGACGCTTCTGCACATCCTTCAGTCCATTTCTCAGATAGGTTTTCTGCTTTGTGGCCTTCTTGATCAATTTGAAGCACTTTTTAGCCAATTTCTTAGATGCCATGGGCTTGGCAATTGGTGTCACGTAAGCCAGCTTTTCTTCATAACTTTCCGTGTCTTCCTTTTTAATAACCACTTCCTCTGGATTCTCTGTCACATCAGCTTCCTTTTTAACTTTTCCCATTTTGATTTTATAGTGCAAAAGCAGAGAAAATACCTTACGAAAGAAAACACGTGTTCACAAACTGAAAATTGTAAACAAACTGGGACTGTGAGTCTCAATGTTTTTTAAGGCGCATGGATTGTTGACAATGCTGGATAACGGCTGGCGGCTGAAAATTTTCTTAGCCGAGCCGATATTGCTTTTAATTTTATAGCATTTTCTGTATGCTTCAATAATATTTTAAAAAAAATGATTGTAAATAAAACAACGGAATAATTTAATAAATTATGATTAATCTATCAATGGATTTATCATTTAACCCATTTAACCCTTTCAGTAAACATCAGAGACCAGAGCAAACGTGGAGGCCATTTTGATACGGAATTTTACATAAAAATGGTAAAAATTTCGGTCTTCCTTGTATTTTGCTCACATACATAAAGAATACTATATACATACAGAAATCCTTAAGAGTTTAGTATTATAAGTTATTATAAAGACCTCTATAATACACGTGGAGGAGAGAGCGAAAATGGCACATATCATCCTATGCTTTAGCCTTAGAATATGTGCCGTTTTTCCTCTGAGCTCCACATATGTGAAAAAAATTATCGTTAAAATGAAACATTTTGAAATATATTGCTTCTACATACAAAAATCTTGACTTGACAATGCCCTTTTTAGACAAAAATTTCTAACAAAGGTCAGAGTGAAGGTTAAAATTAAAGCAGATAGTGAACGGAAAAATAGACCTTTCTTGACTTTTTTTCTTTAATTCTTCAAAACGTTTCGAGGATGGATGTCCTCTTAATCAGGTTTCGAATATGGAGGAAAAATCACGTACAGGTGGGAAAATCTGCTGCTGCCAGGGGCATGACATTTCCTATGTTTCCCATATGTTTCTAACGAGCCAAAAAAACTTTTGAGTTTATTAGCTGTTTTCTGTCATTGTAGAATGAACTAGCAAAAAATAATAATACAAAATAAAAACCAAATTTAATTACGAAGAGGCAACCGAAAACCGTAAATTGGCAACCTACGTGGTTTTGGAGATATCTCGTGAAATATGTACGAAAACAGGGAAAAAATTACACTAAAACCGGTCGCATTTTTCAGAGCCAATGTCACCCCCCCCCCCCTGGCTGCTGCACTGCACTTGAACTTTTTTACAATTCTTCACTCTGACGTTCACCATCCAATGGACTGACACCGAAAATTTTTTTTTTTTTTAAAAATGGTTAAAATTAAAATTCTTCAATGTTATTTACAATTAGACTACATTAGTGAAATGTGTGGGCAAGAATATGGGTGAAGGATGCATTATGACAGAAATCGTGTGCATTATATGGCTTTTACACACAAAGAAATTATGTCCATATTTAAGGAAACTGTATACAATTGTGTTGAAAAACCGCCAAATATGGTCATACATTTCTCCAGCTGTAAAGATCATATGGGAAGAATTCGAAAATTCCATGACAAAGGCATTTTTTGACAAAAAGTGTGTTCCATTGTGTAGAAGCCGGTCACAAACTTAATCACATAAATTCGTGATGTTTAAATTTACTTTACAATACACTTCATTCAATCAGTTCTTTTTTAATCGGGTTACATTTAATTCTGTTGGGTGTTACATTTAAAAAATAAATAAATGGTGGACAATTCTCACGTTTGGTTTGGTTAAAATTTGTCTTTTGGACCAAGTATGCTCAAATTTGCTATATTTTCTATTGATTTTTTGGGGATTCTTGATCATTGATGGTTTTTTGTAGATATTCCAATGATCATGAGTATGTAAATTTATTATGAGTTATCCAAATGCACAAAAATTGTAGATAGATTTCAAACTGTTTCATGCCCGAATTTTTCGATACTTTGGATGATATTCTGCCCAAAATTCCAAATTGAGAGAATGTCTACTGTATTTTTCTTCACTTTTTTTTTGTATCCCCCCTTACCTGTCCCCCCTTACCAAGGTCTTAGGCCTTTAGGCCAATTTTGACCAGTATCCTGTGTTGAAAATCCTTTGAAAACCAAAAAACGTCCACAAAAATATAAACCAAAATCATCAATCTATAAAATTAAAATATCTCACAAATACTGAGGAAAAACTATAAATATTTAAGACGGGAACCTTACACATTAATGGCCGTACTGGTATTTTTCTTCACATGATATAGTATTTGCCAGTTACCACCATATTGCAATTCTAACTCCTTCACCGGATGTGCACGCCATTGTGAGCCTCACAACTTAACGATTGAGCAAAGTCTATTTTCTGCCCATTTCTATCTATTTTTTTATCGAATTTACTTCTTAAAAAATTGTCTTTTACAGCCATCCTTCCAATTATTTCTAGCTGAAATTCTTTATGATCTTAGCTTCATAAGATTAATGCAAACTATCATGCATTGATGATTTAGGATCAGAAATTAGCGTTTTTTTGCTCAGATTTCTAATAAATGTGCACAGATTGATTACCAGGTGACTTCAAAGCCGCAATATCAGATCTTTTCTCGTGCGGAGGGAAGCACTCCAATCTTCATGCATTTTCAGAATTGAGTACTTTTCAAGAAGTACTCAAAAACACCAAAAACACCAAAAACACCTAAAGGGAAGTTTTATATTTTTGCCACTAGCGCTGATGTCGCAAATCCTCGTAAATTTCACTAGACCTCATGAATTTAGAAGCCTAGCTTCTTGATTCTCCAAATTTGGGACTAATTCCTGAGAGTATAGACACCAACCCTCATTTTCTGGCTGATCTCTAAGCCGATGCCTTTGTCTATTTTAGGTTCCAAGGCGTACAAAAGCAGTGCAATGCTGTCGGGACTGTCGGACTCTGGGGGCCAGAGTAATTTACATATATACATACACATATAAATATGACTAGAGGCATGAAAATGTAATCTTATAATGTGATCTTACACTGTTTTCCAGGTTAATTATGATCTAATGAAGTCGAAAAAAACATCCATTTCTCATTATCTCTTTTAGTTTAGGCGCTAGGTGAGAAAACAGCCAATGAAGAAGCATTTCTGCCGTTTGGCTTCGGAGGCTGGTCATCAACGCTAAGACGGCGGCAGACGCATGGGAGGGTGGGAAATGTAGAGTTTGAATAAATGGTTATTATTATTATTATATTATTATAACATAAATTTTTTTTTGAAACTCTGCATCTCAAATTCACATTTTTACTTTTTATTTTTTTTTAATAAAATATACAAAGTAGAATGACATATCTTTCAGTAAAAATAAATTTATTTTAGTGAGACAACTTTAAATCGGTGTTTTTCTTGAAATTGGAAATTAGTTTTTTTGGACACGTGAGATAAAAATAACCGAGGTCTTGGAAATCGGGCAAAGTAGCGCTACTGGTGTTGGTGGCCCAACAAGGATTCTCTTGTTAAGGGTGCGTTTGTACTCCCAACTTAAGTTCAAGTGATCGTATGCAAGAGCGTTATGCCAAAGGAAGGCATGAGTGCTCCATGTCCATAGTCTTATGCACATCGAAAGCCATGTTCACTATGTAAAGATGCACACCCTTCACCTCCGACTCAAAGGGCTAACCCTAGGTACAAGGCACATTGTGTACCCAATCAGTCTTTAGGAATTCAAAATAACGGCAGGGTCTTTGGCCGCGGAACCGATTCGTCTTACAGACAAATATTTTTTGTTGCTTTTTCTCTGACCCGTCAAACAAAACTGGGGATAGCAACTAAACGAAGAGTCAAAATGAGTTCAAACTTTCAAAAGATGTTAGTAAGACTATTGCCGAGGACACTATAGCACTTTTAAATAAATAAAAACTTTGTAATCGCAGTAGGGTAGAGTCAGTACTTTTCGCCACCATTAAGCTTGAGGAGCCTCGTAAAGGTGTGATATTTTTGTCAGACTAAAATGAATTTTGTATAAAGATACTTTGAAGCAATATCTATCTATATATCTAGGATACATCTCGAGAATTTTAGAGAATCTCATTGAAAAATATGCATTTTCCCCAATTATACTTGTTTCAGTACTTTTCGCCACCTATTTTAAAACGAATTTCAATTAATTTACAGGCGTAATAACGTATTGGGATATTAGAACCATTAGAACAGAACATATTATGAGTGTTGAAAGAAATGCTACTTATTCTTAAATGCCTTAAATTAGTTGTTTTATATTAGGTGGCGAAAAAGTGCTTATATGGCGAAAAGGGCTGACCTCTACCCAATGTGATTTTTGTGAAGACCGTCTTGAAACGGTCTTATTTATTCGAGGGATAATCCCGAGAAGTGCATAATGCCGGGGCTGAGTTCAGTCGCCGGCGTTACCGGCTTATAAATTAAATTCAGCCGCCGCCCGCCGGTTCATCTCTTCGGCTGATTATCCAAAGGTCTATCCATGGACAATTCTCTTATTTTTCCACGGCCATCCGGGACATTTGCCCTTTTTGTCAATGTTTTTCTGTGGTCAAAAAATTTAATGGCGAGTGGAAAATTTGCACCCGCCTGACTTTTTTTTCGTGAAAATTCACAGCAAACACCTTAAAATCGGAACAATGAGCAATCAAACAGAATTTACAGGTAATCGGACAGTCTTTTTGTGCAAAATTCCTGAGAATTTAATGACATCTAAGCATGGTTTTCCAAAGGTGAATACAACTATCCGCAATCAATCTCCACTTTCAAAATTCCCTGCCTGAGGACGGAAGAAGGAACCGGGCAGCAATCTCAAGCATGGTCGGGGTATTCTAGTGTCCTTGAAGACACATTCGAGCAGCAAAGTACGCCGCATCGGTTCACCAAAGTGCAGGATCGTCTGAATGTTCATAGGCAAAATCGACCGGCTAAACGGAAGAATGATCCCGGAGCAAGCCTTCCGGGAGGACCCAACAAGATGGATGTGGATCCAGAAGATCCTCAGAATCAACCCAAGAGAAATCGAATGTCGCATGCGTTGATGGATATGCTAGCAGAGGATCTTCCTGAGGAACTGAAGAGTCTTATGAGTCCTCTCAATTGCAATCTCTGCAACGTGAAGATAAACTCCGTTCTGACTGCAAATATGCACTATGAATCGAAAAACCACGAGAAGAAGATCAACAATTGGCTGCAGGACTGGTCTAAGAAGACCGGTCAACCAGTTCCGAAGCGTCAAAAGGCCAACAAGGAGGGACCAGTTGGGCCCAATGCCTTCCACTGTGAGGTCTGTGACATACCTCTGACCTCCCTGGCACACGCAAGGACTCACTACACCGGCCGGAAGCATCAACTGGTGATGTCCGGAAGATCCAAGCCATCTGGTTCGGGATATTACAGTCCGGATGGGAAATGGGTGAGGCAGATGACGAAGCCAGCTGCAGACACTTCTGGACGCTTTGGCATTGGTGAAGCCTTTCAGAAGCCACCAGCACCACCTCCAGCACCGTCCACTTCCAACCAATCCAACTTCTGCAGCCTCTGCAACATTTCCGTGACTTCAGACTCTCAGATGAAGATTCACCTGGAAGGAGCGAAGCACAACAAACGCCTAAAGGCATCCACAGCTGCCACGTTTCCCCCTGTGGACGATGACACTGTGATGGAGAGTATCATTCAGCAGCAATCCGGAAACGTCACACCAAAGAGGGATATTTCCATCAATCGGACGCCTTCCGGGAACTACTACTGCAATGTCTGCGACATTACTGTGGCCAATGAGCATCTCTTCAATCAACATCTCGACAGCAAAAAGCACATGAAGAAGCTTAAAGCATCCCAATCATAAAGAATCCTGAATTATCTTGAAAATCTTACAGGTATCCCCTCAATCCCTGCAACACACATGAAACAAGCGTGAAACATGAGATTAATTTGAAATATGAAACATGCAATTTTTGAAAAACAAACGTTAAAAAAGCAAATTTGCATAAAATTAATTTTACATGAAATGACTATGTAGAAATATTTATTTTATTAGTAAATAACACGTTCATGTATGATTATTCAAATTTTGCGACCGTATATTTAGATTTTAGAAATTTTGTCAGAAATAGATTCTTTGATGTTGTCTTAGATAGATGGACAAAATAAAGAATTAACACAGCTTATAAATTACCAATTTTATGTATTTTTAATTAATTGAAGGAGATAAAAAATATCCTGATAGGAATTTTCTGATAGGCCACTATATCTCCCGATGAAGGACTTGTCTTCCTTGGCTTCACAAAGACGAAATTTAAGTCATACGGGAGACCGGGGCAGAAGAGCCACCAATGAAATTTTTCTTTGCCTTATAAATAGAGTAGACTCTCACTCAATTGGCTCTTTTTCAATCGGGCGAAAAATTTTGTTGACAATTTTCACGTTTAATTATGATTTAATTAATTTAATTAAGAGCAAAAAGTAACAAAAAAGCGAAGCAATTTCTGATGTCTCACGGCGAAAAGAAACGGCCTTATCATGTCTCGCCGCTTGTTGTTTGCATTGGTCAAATGATTTACAGTATTGTGTGTTTTTTTCTAAAATAGCTTGAAAAGCGCTTTTCTCGTTTTCTCACTTTTCTCGCAGAGAAAACGGTGTTTTACAAAGGTGTACCCAGCGAGCACAGTTAGCAGAAAAAATAGTATTTTCAACATTTTTTTTGCTGAATCGGTCAGCTTGTCAGTCAGCAGCTCTCGAACAAAAAGTGCTAAGCAAATACATGAAAATGGCACTGTTTAGCGCTCGCAGCGGATGATGGCAGAACTAAACACTGTCGGGAGATGGCGCTGAAAACCATTTAGCAGATTTTCTCTTTCATTTTTTTTCTTTTACTCTCAAAATGAACTTGGAATTTCCCCTGAAATTATTTATCAACTTGGGTGTGGGCTTTACCGACCTGTGTAATAAGCAATGACCCGTTAAAGTACTATAACCTTGGATTGAAACACCCCTTCGAGTTTAACAACCAACCTGTGTAATGATAAATAACCCTTAGAAGTATCCCAATAGTGGAATGAATTACCCCTTTGGTAGTAACACCAACCTGCAAATGGAAAATCTCCTTTAAGATAATCCGGTCGAAATGACCGATTCCCGCAGGCTCCAGATCTTGGTTGAGTGGCTACAACAATCTGCCTATCTCGAAGACACTCTTGCCGCACTCGGTAAGCCCAAAACCTAAGACGCAAGCGCTCGCCTTTCCTTTTCTTCAGAGGCTGTCAGCAAAATCTGCTAGCTGGATGTCTGGCGGTCTATCCGGGATATTTCTCCACAAGAACTCAATTTAACTTCTAAATTTCTTTATTACACAACTTGATCTAACACCTTTCTAACGATTAACGAAACTAATTCAATCCTGAAGGGAATATTTCATCAATTTTCTTTGAGTCGTTTTACACGCGTTGCACTTCTCCTATTGCGTCAGCCACACTCCCTTTTTTACACTGAAGTTTTTCACAAAAAGCCTTACAAAATTCCGTCGCTCAGTCCGCTCAATTCAAATGTTTTGACGGTTGGCCTTCTGTTCGTCTTCATTTCCCACATTTTCCCCCTCTTGAGTCCTGGAGGGGCTCAAGAAACCGTCTGTGGGCAGCCAGGCCAAGGTATTGACTGCCCGTTTCTGCATGCCGTCGGATGTCTTCACTGTTGCGACCCGAACGATGTCATCTTTGCCCGGATGGACAGCAGTGACTCTTCCCATTCTCCAGTAAGTGGGTTTGAGAAGGTTATCTCGAAGCAGCACTAAATCTCCAACACAGAGGTTCCTCTTCTTCTCGTACCACTTGGATCTGTGTTGAAGCGATGTGATGTACTCCACATGCCAGCGCTTCCAGAAGTGTTGCACCATGCGCTGAAGTAGCAACCATCGGCTCAAACGGTTGGGATTAACCTCAAGCAAATCTGGTCCAGGGGTCAGATTCATCGCGTGTCCGACCAGGAAATGGCCGGGTGTCAATGGTTCGTTGTCATCTATGTCCGAAGACTTCGCACAGAGTGGGCGTGAGTTCAGGCACGCTTCTATTTGTGCCAGAACTGTTGCTAGTTCCTCGAAAGTTAGCAGACTTTCCCCCAGCACTCGTCGTAGATGAGATTTCACTCTGGAAACCCCACGTTCCCAAAGACCTCCAAACGTGGGTGAATGGGCTGGAATGAAACTAAATCGTGTTCCATTACCTGACATCTCTGAAGTCACTTTGTGCTGGTGGGTACGGATTCCCTTGAGCCTCTCTTCACGAGATGTCCCTGATGCTCCAAGGAAATTGGTGCCATTGTCACAGAAAATTGTGTGACAATGCCCTCTACGTGCGGTAAATCTCCGTAGACTCGCCAGGAAAGCGTCAGTGGTCAGATCACTGACGGCCTCAAGATGCATCGCCTTCGTGGTCATGCATATGAATACACATATGTAGGCCTTCATGACCGGTGCCTTCCTCAGCTTGGATGCGCGAATCTTGATGGGTCCCGCGAAATCACAACCCGTCTGGTAAAATGGCCTGTTCTGTTGGACTCTAGCTGCAGGCAAGTCGCCCATAAACGGTGTCTCAGTAGTTGGTTTCGCCTTGATGCACTTCACACACTTCCTGGTGATGCCCTTGACAAGATTCCTGAGCCCAAGAATCCAATATTTCGTGCGTAAAGTGTTCATCAGAATCGCCGGTCCAGCATGAAGATTCATCTCATGGGTGAACACTATCAGGTCTCTCACAAATTTGTCAGCAGATGGCAAAATGATGGGGTGCTGTGTGGAGTAATCCATGTTTGAGTTTGCCAGTCGGCCCTGAACCCGCATCAATCCATCTTTGTCCAGGAAAGGAACAAGTTTCAACAACTTGCTCGATCTCGGAAGAGGGTGTCCTTGTCCACAGCTCTTGTATTCAACCGGAAATACTTTCTGCTGAATATGTTTCAGAATACAAGTTGTGGCATTCTGCAACTCACTAACTGTCAGGAAATCCGTTTTTCGCTCCTCTTTCTTGACTCTCAAATTCCCAATAAAACGGAACCAGTAAGCTAGATACCGCACAGTCTTCAGATGTCCGGAAGTTCTCTCAATCAGCAGATCAAGAGGGTCGACTTGGTTTTGCGTCACGAGGGAAACTGCATGGGATGATCTCTCTTCGCCTGTTTTCCCCCTCTTCACCTTGTTCTCTGGCCACTTCTCTTCATTCTCACTGAGCCATTGTGGTCCATGCCACCACAAGG
The DNA here is from genome assembly GCF_024763615.1 of Phlebotomus papatasi. Classification (NCBI taxonomy): domain Eukaryota; kingdom Metazoa; phylum Arthropoda; class Insecta; order Diptera; family Psychodidae; genus Phlebotomus; species Phlebotomus papatasi. Next base: position 36,663,935 of record NC_077223.1, read on the forward strand.
TGTGCTCCGAAAGCTCCTTTGGGGATACTCCTCTGGAAATGCAATCTGCAGGATTCTGTGCCGTAGGCACATGGCGCCAATGAGTAGGTGGAACGACCTCTTGAATAGCGTAAACACGCCTAGCTACATAATTGTTCCATGTCCTGGGTGGTTCTTGAAGCCATTGAAGAACAATTGTTGAATCAGACCACGCATGAACTTCCACCATCTTGTTTCCCAGAGAATCTTTGACCTTTGTGACCAGTTGTGTAAGCAAAACAGCAGCATTTAGCTCCATTCTTGGGATTGTGATTGGTTTTAGGGGAGCCACTTTGGATTTGGCAATCACAATGTTGATCTCGATGTTCCCATCAGCATCCATACCCTTTGCGTAGATGACAGCTCCGTACGCTCGTTCTGATGCATCAGCGAATCCATGAATTTCAATCACATCTTTCTGGGTTGGAATCGCTCTCGGAATGACTATTTTCTGAATTAAAGAAAATTCAGTCTGCACTCTCTCATACGATTTCGCTGTATCATCTGGCAGATCATCGTCCCATTGAAGATTAGGAATCAGCCAAAGAGATTGGAACATCATCTTTAGATTTATCGTGACAGGGCAGATAAATCCCAATGGGTCAAACACCTTCGCTGCAGCAGCACACAAATCGCGTTTCGTCCTTACCAGGGGTAGAGCATCAATAACCAAAGAAAAGTTGTCTGGACCTGGTGACCACTTAAGCCCAAGGGCTGAGATCGATTTGGTGTGTGCTTTGACCTCGTCGGGTGTAATAGCTTGGAGATCAGGCGGAACTTGATCTAGAACCTCACTAGAGTTAGATGCCCATTTTCTAAGAACAAAATGTCCCTTGCCTAGAACATCCTGGATCTCCTTTTGAAGTTTCTTGCCGTCTTCGATGGACTCAGCTCCACATAGCAAATCATCCATGTAAAATGATGTGGAGATAACTTCACAGGCCTCTGGATAATCATCCTTGTAGTCCATAGCTATTTGATGAAGAACTCTCACAGCAAGAAACGGTGCACTTGACGTACCATACGTCACGGTACAGAGTCGAAAGATCTGAATCTTCTCCTGAAAATTTGTCCTCCAGAACACTCTTTGGTAATCTCTGTCCTCGCTTGCAACCAGGATCTGTCTGTACATCTTCTCTACGTCAGCGGACATAGCTACTTTGTGCGTTCGAAAACGCAAAAGCAACACAAGCAGATCATCTTGTCGGGTAGGACCAATCGCCAGTATATCATTGAGCGAAGGATTGTTCGGGCGAGTGGTTGCTGACGCATCAAAGACAACTCTCAGTTTGGTTGTCTCACTTGTAGGTCTGAGAACAGCTTGATGTGGCAAGAAATACGATTCATCCTCAGGTTTCAGATCATGTCCAGTCACTAGTTCCATATGATTCAAGCCGATATATTCCCCCATGAACGCCTTGTATTGCTCATGGAAGTCTGGGTCTCGGGATAGCTTTCTTTCCAATGATTGGAAACGAGCTAGCGCTGTTGAGCTTGAATTTCCCAATGGTTTGTGATCCTTTTTGAATGGTAATTTGACGACATAACGGCCTGTGTCGTCCCTTGAGTGTGTTTGTGTGAAGTGTTCTTCACACATGACTTCTTCCTCTGTAAGTAGAGGTTGTTTGTCGAGGTGGCTTTCCTCAACCTCCCAAAATCTCTTTAGCATCTCATCCAAATTGTAATGCGTATGCAGTGAAGTGATGCTGTTGAGTGGGCTATCGATCCGACCACCCACAATCCATCCGAAAATGGTAAGCTGAGCTATTGGTTGTCCAGAGTCCCCTTTGAGTGTTTGCGGCAAGTTGATCTCAAAAGCATATTCAGCCCCAAGAATGATGTCTATCTTTCCCGGAACGGTATATTGAGGATCAGCAAGCTGCAGGCTCTTGATATGATCCCACTTAAACCCTGAGAGATCCACGGAAGGCAACTTGGAAGTAACCTTTTCCATAACATAAGCTTGAACCTCGACTTTGTCATTCGGATCATATCTTGAGACGACTTCCAGGTGGACTAGCCCCCTTGTGTAGCCTACATTCACTTCTCCAGCTCCATGAACAGCAATCCTAGCTTTGGATCTAGGCAACGCAAGTCTCTGAGCGCACTCTTCTGACATCATCGTGCACTCTCCTCCGCCATCAATAAGCACTCGACAAGCCTGATACTTGCCGTAAACATCCCTCACGTTGACAATAGCGGTTGGCAGTAATGCCTTGCGGTGAACTGCGGAGTGATGAGTTGTGATGGTTGAAGAAGTAGTTGGTGACTGTTCAGGAGTCTTCTGTGACTGAGGTACAACTTCCTTTGCGGCTACTGGTTTCACCTGAGGTTTCACAGATTGATCAATCTCTTCCGGAACTGGATCCATCTTTGGAGGGTGTAGCAGAGTGTGATGCCTCCTACCGCACTTCTGACACTTCCCCTTGGATTGACACTTGGCAGCTGAATGATGTGGTTTCATACAGTTGTAGCAAAGATGATGTTGTGCCATCCTTTCACGCCTCTCGTAGAGCGAAAGTGCCAGGAACTTCTCACATTGTGGCAAAGCATGTTCACCCTCGCATTCCGGACATTTTGTAGCATTCGTGTGGTGGGTCTTAAACCCAGACTTGTTTGACTTGTTGGTAGTCTTTTGCACTGAAGGTGGGGCAGGAGAAGTGCCATGAGAAGCACGTTCCATAACATCTGTCACGTCACTCATGAATTTGAAGAATTCATCGATTGTTGACATCTGATCTGCACTTCGTCCTTTCTCCCACTCTTGCCTGAAGTTCTCGCTCATATTTAATTTCATCAAATAAATGAGCCACATGTCGAGCGAGAAGCACTCGGGTCCCAAAGCTCTGAGACCATCAACGATCTGCTTGTATCTCCTACTAGCAGATTGCAAATCTGACGCATTTTCGACCTTCTTTTGAGTTTGTGCCATAAACTGTTGGATGTATGCATTCACGAGGTGAACCTTTTTGTTGTACTGAGCCTTCAGACTGTCCCAGGTAGATTGATAAGTCTGATTGGAGATCGGTATAGTACTGATGTCCGCAGCAGCACCTCCAGTTAGATACATCTTCAAATACTGCATCTTTTCACTATCTCTGAGAGAATCGTTGTTGTGAATGGCATTCTCAAATGCGTCCCTGAATTGCGGCCAATCTATGTATTTTCCATCAAAAGACGGAAGGTTCAATTGTGGCAGTTTGGAGCGTGTTGCACTACTCTCAGAATTGGTTGCTCCTGGGCTAGACCTCTGCCACTCAGCGATCTTATCCAAAAGATCCGTTTGTTTTAGTAGAACATCAGCGATGCTACTGTCCAAAGCCTCTTGCTGTGGAAGACTTCCGTTCGAACTCCCTTTGCATGTTTCAGCAATGTGCCCAAGTTTGAGTCGAAGATCCACGCATCTGTTGTTGAATGAGTCACCCTCATTCTCTTCGTGAACTTTCAATTTGGGATCGTCATCAACGAAAATCTCAATTTGTGTCTGAATTGGTGTAAACCTATTCAGTGTAGACTGGACTTCGCCAAGAAGTACATCAATCAACTGCTCAGTGAAGCTTGAAGTCTCAGAGACTCTTCTCTCAATGTTTGTGAGCATCCTCTTGCAGATACCTCTTTCGATATGGAGAGCTTTCAGCTCGATACTCGCCATCTTGAAGCAGTGTTGACGAGGGCAGGTGTAGAAGGACAAGCAATTCAATCCTTAGCAAGGAGCAATGCCGACGTTGGCGAAGAAGGATTGATTCTCGATAGTCCTTAGCAATGAAAGGGCGTCTGCTTTGTCGATGATTCTGTCCAGTTCCCTCGAAGGACCAGTAATATGTGGGCTTTACCGACCTGTGTAATAAGCAATGACCCGTTAAAGTACTATAACCTTGGATTGAAACACCCCTTCGAGTTTAACAACCAACCTGTGTAATGATAAATAACCCTTAGAAGTATCCCAATAGTGGAATGAATTACCCCTTTGGTAGTAACACCAACCTGCAAATGGAAAATCTCCTTTAAGATAATCCGGCTCGAAGGACCAGTAATATGTGGGCTTTACCGACCTGTGTAATAAGCAATGACCCGTTAAAGTACTATAACCTTGGATTGAAACACCCCTTCGAGTTTAACAACCAACCTGTGTAATGATAAATAACCCTTAGAAGTATCCCAATAGTGGAATGAATTACCCCTTTGGTAGTAACACCAACCTGCAAATGGAAAATCTCCTTTAAGATAATCCGGTCGAAATGACCGATTCCCGCAGGCTCCAGATCTTGGTTGAGTGGCTACAACAATCTGCCTATCTCGAAGACACTCTTGCCGCACTCGGTAAGCCCAAAACCTAAGACGCAAGCGCTCGCCTTTCCTTTTCTTCAGAGGCTGTCAGCAAAATCTGCTAGCTGGATGTCTGGCGGTCTATCCGGGATATTTCTCCACAAGAACTCAATTTAACTTCTAAATTTCTTTATTACACAACTTGATCTAACACCTTTCTAACGATTAACGAAACTAATTCAATCCTGAAGGGAATATTTCATCAATTTTCTTTGAGTCGTTTTACACGCGTTGCACTTCTCCTATTGCGTCAGCCACACTCCCTTTTTTACACTGAAGTTTTTCACAAAAAGCCTTACAAAATTCCGTCGCTCAGTCCGCTCAATTCAAATGTTTTGACGGTTGGCCTTCTGTTCGTCTTCATTTCCCACATTGGGGGATATTATAATCACGATTTTTATTGCTTTATTATTATAGGATTTATGCTGCGGTGTGCTGTCTATAGAGAATGGTCAAATAGGAGTATTAAACATACTGCCGACCAAAAATTCTGCATTTTTTAGTAAATTGCGTCATTATTTTCTTGAGAAAAAAAATTTATTCTGAAGAAATATTCAATCGATGGTTATAAAATTATTCATTATTTATGAAAAATATGTTTTTTCTTTTAAAAAAAGCATACTTTCCTCAATTTTTGCAATTAAATATTGGCATTTTTCCTGAAACAGCCATCGATGTATTATGCTCACATTCGATCACAACTATAGTAATTGATCGCGAAACTGGATTTTTCTACATATTAAAGTTATTTATGGTAAATAAAGTTGCAGAAGCATTAAAAAATCGTTTCAAAATATGTGGCTCCCCTACTTAGTAAGTTCAATGATGGTTTTAAAAATACTACAAAAACTACAAAAAATTCTATTAGAAAAATTTTTATTAGACCAATGCTGTATTGGTCTAATAAAACATTTTTGGATTATAAATTTTCTAAAGCGCATTATTGCGCAAAAAATTACTTTTATTATCGCGGTATAATAGCAAATTAACATACTATTGTTTTACTTAATACTGCACATATTCTTTTTTAAATCAAAAATTTATTCGATTTGATGATTTATTTTTTTAATTAAAATGACACGTGTTAATATTTTTTAAAAGAGTACCTTTAAAGTCAGGAAAATATGCCAATTAGTTGAAAATCGTTTTCCGTCGACTGTACCATTAAATGAAAATGATATAGGCTTTAAATTTCATATGTTCTTAGTCTTAGTATTTAAATGAGTTTCCGAGTTTTTTCAATATTTCTCGATTTTAGAATTCATGAAATGTTAAAATATCTTGAAAATTCCCAAGAATTTCTTTGGTTATTAATTTTCTGAAATAAGCCGACAAGAATTCTTTTCAATGCAATTTTAATTTAAGTGTATTATATATGGGCCAATCCATCTCAAGACAACCATAGGGGTACCCTTCATGGTCTTAGATGTTTTTGAATTTTACATATGTTAAAGTACACGATAAAATAATATACCCCTATTTTTTTTCGCCCAAAAAAATTCCTGGCCGGAGAAACATGGCGCTAAAGATGGCGTCTCGCGCTTCATTCGTCAATTGAGATTTTTGGCAAATATTTCAAAATGCTCTATCTCGCGAACGAGTTGAGATTTCTTCTTACTCTTTTTTTATTTGAAAGATAATTTTATACTCTTTAAAACGATATACTAGTTTTCGTATTATCTGCTCAAGCTTTTTTGTAACCGTCTTTTAAATTTTTTTTTGAAAAAAGTTAAAAATTACTTTTTCTCAAAAACCCCATTCTCAAAAATCATTTTTTTACTGTTGATCAGTAACATTGAGTACTACATTCCCTAAAAAGGCGAGCTTCCACTTTTGCGCTTATTTTTTTAAAAAAATATTCAAATTTTTACAACATTTTCAAAAAAGAAAAAATACCAGTTAAACTCAAAATTTTGAGTAAGGGTCCGTTTTGTACCACCCCCCCTCCGCTGAAGGATGTTTTCGCTTCACAAGAAAGGATCCTCAGCGCAGAACACGCATATAAAGCAAATGAATTAGCAGAGTGTTAAGGAAACGTAGTGAAAATGGTGTTTTTGCTGGCAAAATTATTTGTCAAAGAGAAAACCCTTCAACTGTATTTTCACTAGCTATACAGTATCATCCCACAAATCACAGCGCACCTAAAAAGTTTCAAATTTTTAAATGTGTGTTTAAATATTCCAAGCTGTTATAGAAACAAGAAACACGATATTTCTCGACTCCTAGTTGTGTCGAAAGTTTTTGAGACTGAAGTTTTTGAGATTCGTAAAGAGCACCATTCCTTTTTTTGGTCAATTTGTCGCCATTTTTTTTTAAGAAATGGTCATATTGGAAAAGTCGTCTAAATCGAAGCAGAAAAAAATAATTTTTCCTAACAATTTCCTAATTTTTCGAAGCAGAAATAAATTCGGTGTCAGTCCATTGGTGGATGGTGAACTTCAGAGTGAAGATTTATAAAATAAGTTCAAGTGCATTGCAGCACCAGAATTTCCCACCTGTACGTGATTTTTCCTCCATATTCGAAACCTGATGAAGAGGACGGACATCGATCCTCGAAACGTCGTGAAGAATTAAAGAGAAAAAGTCAAGAAAGGTCTATTTTTCCGTTCACAATCTGCTACAACAACCTATTAGACCGAAAATTCCTCCGAAATAAATAATAATCAAACCACTAAATAATAAGATAATTTCTGCGAGAAACATTTCCTATATTGGATGCCTCTTTCATAAGGATCCTAATAAGGATCTTATTGGATTTTAAATAAACTCGAATTAATAAAAATTGTTTTTCTTTGCAAATTTTCGAGAAAACTTTTGTTTTTTTTTGAGTTCGAAAAATAGTTTCTTTTGGGTATAATCTTTAAATTTCACCTCTTTTATACTAAAATCCAAGCCACGCCCTTTATAATAAAGCGCATCAATTGTGTTACAATCACAGAATTCGATACTAGAACGGAAAATGGCGTTGGAGATATTCAAATGTCTCGTTGCAAGACCGATTGCAACCCCCTAGTGGCAAGACAAATAAACTCACATGCCACAGTGTCCACCTGGTGGCACGTTTTGGGAACATATTTAGACAGTGGCGCTTTTAACGGCAATTCGTGTAAACTTTTTAAATTTGATTCTTAACAATTTTTTATTCAAAAAATTTTATAATATTATAAAAAATGTGTTTAATGTCTTCTTAGAGATTGTGTGTTAATGTGTTATTGACGAAAAATAATTTTCTCTATAAGTAAGTAAACAAGTACTACACAAATGGTGTAAATTGTGATAAATTTGTTATTTTGTAGAAGAATAGAAGACGATAACCAGTGGCATTGCAGTTGGATCTACCTTCCAGGGCAATTCTGAAGAATTTTAATTAAACAAATGATATAAAATATCATCAAGATTTCACTATTCTGAGAATGTTGTTCGAATAGTGAATCAGAACAGCTGCTGGCAGTAGTGTTACAAAACAGGAAAGGTGAAGAATAGTAATCTGATCTAGACTTCAGTTTTTTCAGGATCTTCTGCTTGTCTCCAGTCAGATGCCACTAGGAATCCAAAGCATAAAACTCTGTATTCCATATCCCATAAGACTTTTATTTAAATCAGATAATAAAGAGAAACAGAAATAAAGAAGTTTTTATTCAATAATTATTACAAACGTGATTACAAGTTTGCAAGTTTTCAAAAATATTTAATATAATAATATTGTAGCACGAATGCTACAGGTCCACACCAGAACATGCTGGAGCACCCTTCATCGCTAGCCTTCCGGAGGTTGAGCCCCATTGCCCATTCCAAGAAGGCCACGAATCCAGCGTCCTCCTCGCTTCACTGGTGAAGACCGACTGAGGAACCGATTCGATTGTGCCCCTCGGAATATCTCGCCGAGCACTCCCAACCCCATCTAGCGGAATTATAGCGATGACGTAACTTGAAGTTAGCCGTTGTTATAGCACCCCTCAACGTTACACCCCAACTGAACAGTGATTGGTACCGTTGGCTTAGAAGAGTCTTCGTCAGGACGGGCTTTCTCCCTCCAACTCCTCTAGGCTCAACAGTCCTACTACAATATAAAAATATAGAAAAAAAATCAGAATAAATAATTTAAAAAAAAAATAGAAAATAGATTTAAAGTTCAAAAAAAGAAGTTTGAATTATATATTTGTCGCTCTTCCTCGGACGATCATTCTTCACCATGTACGTTTAGCAATCAATTACGTTTATTCGCGAACACCTTCAACAGTCACATCTGAAAAAATAAAAAATAAAACAATAAATAAATAAATAAATAATAGCAGGTGAATAATTTGTCCAAAATTAATACAGTGCGACTGCAGTAGAGTCAACAAATTATTTTCAGACCCTTTAACGCTATTGGGGTCCGAAATCAATTAAAGTAGGGAAATTCTGAAAAAAATGCGTATTTTATTTGTTTGTTTTAGATTTTAGATCATTGATAATTTCACCAGAAATAGTAGAATACGTTATCCAATTAACTTACAAACTCCATACGAACAATATAAAAAAGATCAATATAAAAGTCGTCCATTTTTGGGCTTTCATTTGTCTAAGTTCAGGAGATACCAATATAATGATTATCAAATAATAATACTGAGTAATAGTTTAATTTTGTTGAGTTCTACAAATGGGTATAAAAAACTAAATATATCAACTTAGAACTTTATTGCTCCGACACACCTTTTAGATCAGGAAAATTTTATGAAATAAAAATTTGCATCCCTTTCGTTTTTCTCAAAAGTTTGCATATGTATATCTTATTCTTACGCACTCTAAATTAGGTGGAGCTAAATTGAATTTGTTGTGATGTTTAAAAGAATAAGAAGAGTGTGAAAAAGTGAGATAGGCATATGCAATAGGTTTGAGAAAGAAAGAGATGGGAATTTTGACTTCATGAAATTCTAATCCCTTTCTTTCTCACACGCTTTGCATCTGTCTATCTCATTTTTTCGCATTCTTTTTCTTTTAAACAACACGCCAAATTAAATTTAGTTCCATGTAATTTGCAGTGCAAAAGAATGAGATGGACACATGAAAAACGTGTAAGAAGGAAAAGGATGTGAATTTAGATTTTATGAAATTATCCTGATTTAAAAGGTGTGCTACCGCCATTAAAATCTGCAGCCATAATAGAGGTTAGTTATATAAATAACCACCATTTTTGCGAAGACTTAGGATTAATTTAATAAAATTTAATAATTTTCTGAGAGAAGATACTACGGATGGACGGACGGACGGACGGAAGGACGGAAGGACGGACGGACAGATGGGACGGGACGTCTACGAAAATCGATTTTTGGCGTATATGATATTCGTGATCTATGAGTTGCAAAACGTGTATATCCAAAATTTGGGCCCGATCTGACGAAGTCGCATTTCACCTGTGACCACAAAAGCTGAGATTGTAAAGAATCTCAGCTAAAAAACAAATTTCATTTACTCAATAAACCTTCCAAAATTCATATTATTTGAATCTATTTGAGCATATTTGTGAAAAGTCGATTTATTCATTGTTAATTGTCCTATAATATAAATTATTTATAAAACCGAAAAATGAACCCTCAGCATTGAATTAAAACTGATTAATTTACAGTTTTTATGACTAATTTATTTATACTCCTTTAGTAATAAAATGAACCGAAAAATTTAAAAATCAACTGGAGGGAAATGTGAATTTATTGAACCACGATACTGGCACCAACTGGCACAGTGGGCAACAAACTAACTTCATATAAGAATATTTTAGAGAAAGATAAATGATAGTCTTGCACAAGAACTAAAATCTTCAAAGATAAAACAATTTTTTAGACCACATATTCAATTTTAGATAAAATCGAATTTTCAGAGGAAAGCTCCGTCCGGATACGGTAACACAATTTGTGAAGTCAAATCGATAGCGATCAAAAACTTAACTCTTATCGAGAGCTTTAGACCATGCTCCATGTCTTCCTCAATGGTCGAGTGCGTGGAGAATCTTACAATCTCTCCTGGGATACCAGGATGCTCACACAAAGATCTTGGAGACAGCACTAGTCAATTTCCAGCATTTCCAGTTATGAGGAGACAACTGAAATTTGGAGAACAATTTTGATTTTCTCCTTTGATTCTCAACTCTTCATCAACAACTTTGATTCTCCAAACTTCAGTTGTTTCGGGATGATTAGAGAGTGACTGGTGCTGTATCTTCGAGATCTTTGCATATGAATCCTGTAACCCCCCGCTAGGATTGTAAGATTCTCTTTTTAATGAAACCCAGTGGTCTTTGACATCACTTGATCAATGAGGAAGACACAAAGAGTATCGAAAACTCTGAAGACAATTTAAGTTTTTGATAAAACTATCGGATTAAAGGCTCCACTTGCGTTGCCATGTCCAGATAGAGATTCCCTTCGAAAATTCCACTGCTGCTGAACGACAATTTTTCCCACGATTTACGATAAATTTAGAATTTTGTCGAAGAAAAACGAACAATGCATTCCCTGTCAGGTTCCGGAAAGCATTTTGGGACATTTTTTTAAGAGAATTTAGATATAACTCTAGATTATTAAATATGGGAATTTAAATAGTAATACTCACGGTTTCTTGCTTAGCGACTGTGGATTGTGGGATTGGTTGTCAGGAAGGATCCGGGGAATGGCCGCGTTTTTCAGGAACTTCCTGACGCCTCCGGGAAGAAAATTCTCCTGTTTAAAATGTTTTCCGCAGATTCTCGCAGAGGTCTTGTCTAGATGTTGTCCACTTCCTTCTTGGATGTGATGAATCTAATGAATCCAATCTTGGTGTACCATGGGGCCCAGAGGAAAACTAAAATTACAAAAATTGCATTAAAGTGGAAAACAAAGTCATTCGATTATGCTGTTTTTTCTCGAAGAATTTATGCTTGCCAGTGGAAGGAAACCCCATATTGTCTCGTCTGGTCCAGGCGACAGCTCTCCACAACACATTTCACTCCCATTGAATATTCAAAAATGTTTTTAATTGTATTTTTATTCACTTTTTCACTAAATATCAAAATATTGTAACCATAAAACGCAAATGGCGGTGGCGACGTCGTGAAAGTTCTCTAAAATTTTTAGAGATGGCGCTCGGGCCACAAAAATATTTTCGAAGAAGAAGAAGAAAGTAGGTGGCGCTATCATCATTCTTGCAACCAACGGACATCCAACACCTTTTTATATGGGATTCTAATTCCAATTCCGTTCTAGTATAGAATTCTGTGGTTACAATGTATTCATTTTGAGACGTAATAAATTCCATGTCTGAAGAATCTATCGAGTTCATTCTAAATAGAAAGGGGATCTCAATGGCGTAATAGGCAAGACCGTTGGTTCTTGGGCGGATAGATTCCCGGCTTGACTCACAGTGTTGTGAGTTCGAGTCCCGCCCGGCGCAAAAAATCTGAATTGAATGTCTAGAAAAAGACATTTTCACTGTGACATAACAAAATAAAAATGCATCGCCTCTGTCCAAAAACTCCGGGAACATAGAGGAAGCATCCATACTGCGAGGAAGGTGTTCCTGCGCGGGATCTACGATCAGCAGATTCTTCCAACATGAGCATGTTGTAAAGATTTCATTGTAATGCAAATAAAGTATCTCGATACGATTAATAATAATAAGTCTAAATAGAACACCGCTTAGGAGTGCCTTTGCAATGAGATTGAGCATACCGTAATTTTCTTGAGCATACTGTAGGCTGAGATTATTTTAAAGGACTTAAACTTAAGTATTTAATATTTGAAAATAAGTAAGGAATGCATGAAAGTTATGGTCTTAGACGAAATGCCCGCCTATTAGTCTACTTCCAAAAAGTCTTCGAGCATTAAAAAAGAGTGTTTGAAGTTTTTTTTCGAAATAAACCAAAATACAGTAGACTCTCGCTAATTCGGCTCTTTTAAGATCGGGCTACTTTTTAATTCGGGCAGCGGTTACATTTGAAAAAGTTTGTTGTCGTTGTCATTTTTCAAGTTTGATTATGATTATCAAATAAATCAAATATGCTCAAATTTGGAATGGTTTGTCTTAGTTTTGATGTGATTTTGCAATATTAAGGGATTTTCATGCAATTTACGTTATATATGAGTGTGTAAACTCAATATGTGTATGCAGATGAATAAAAATTCGTTGCATTTCAAAAGGTTTGTCGCCCGAATTTCTGTTTAATTCGGCTGACATTTCGGTCCCATATGCCCGAATTTGAGAGAGTCTACTGTACAGTAGACTCTCACTCAATCGGCTCTTTTTCAATCGGGCGACAAATCTTGTTGACAGTTTTCACGCTTAATTATGAAGCTAATTTTCTCAAATTCGCTGTAGTTCTTCCTATTTTATCGTGATTCTTTATAATTGAGCGCTTTTTGTGGAATTTACAAAGGCTTTGACGCTAAATTCTATCGCTAAACCGGATGACATTTTGCCCCATATTGCCGATTAAGAGAGAGTCTACTGTATATGGTTCTGAAGGGGTTACAGAGGATGGGTAGAAGAAAAGAATCTGTTCATCAAAGATCGAAAATCGGTATTTCTTATCTTTGGATCAGATTTAACTAAAAATTATCAAACATCAATGGTCAATTTTCGTGAAACTTTAGAATTTAAAAATTTCGGCGAAATCTAATCCCTTGGTTTAAAATTATTCCCGAAGTTCGTACCAGATAATCATGAATGTCGAGAAATATCGCTCTTGACAAGGGCTAGTTCCGATTATTGTGCGGTATTATCTTTGTGTATCTGTGTATGCACCCTTGGAGATAGAGAGACTTGTAAGCATGGGGATGTGGAGGTATCAAAAATTAAGCGTCTCTCTCTCTATCTTTAAGTTCGAAAATTTAATTAGTTCAATGTTTCATAATTTTCTAGTAAATTTCTTATTGAAAGTGACGCTTTGTTCACAATCTGGTAAAATATTCCTACAAGTGTACACACTTGATTGCACATTGCTCCGTTAAATGCCTCATGACATTAGGGCATCTCGTGATTTTACAAATTTGTGTAAGGTCTCCTCGTCATTCCCTATATGAGTCGAATAACGCAATGAAGCATTATCAGAAAGACAGAGATTATTATGTATACATACAGTAAACTATCTCCAGAGATTAGGGCTGCGAAGTCACTGACAGGATGGGAGATTCATGATGAACGTCACGTTAGTATCACGTTTTGAAGTGTGTCGAGATCGAGAGTGTAACCAAACAAGGCAAAGTTGGAGGCTCGATGATGACATGTCACTTAATTTACTTTTATGAAACTTTGAAAATTCTTAACAAATCAGACATCAATTGGTTGATTCTGCAATTTTTAGATTTTCTCTGAATTTTCTGTGAAATATTCAGGAACATTGAAGGTAATCTTTTAGAGTGGAAGAACTCTCGTACAATACCAAGAAAATAGAGTTGCAATATTTTCTGAGAAAATCCTTTTTTTGGAAAAGGAGATCAATCACACCGATTGAAATTCCAAAGTGCAAAGAAATTTGAAGAAAAAAAAACGGTCAAATACTCAATTTTTCATCCTTTTGAAACATCTTGGACCGCATTTCGTAGTATTTCACAATGTGTAGTGTAAAATGAGACTTTTGAACCTCAGAAGCAATATATTGATTATTAAATACCATTTTAGACTTCTCTTCAAATTCTCTTTCTTTCTCATTCATGGAATCACGTGAACTTTCTGTCACAACATTTCAATTGAAAGGGCCACAGACTCAAAAAGAGGCGCTCAAAAGGACATTTTCAAGTGAATGACTCACAAAATAGCGCTTTGAAGTGAAAATAAACAAAGAAAAACTAGAAATTTCTAGAATTGCTATCATCAGTATACAACCAAAAACCTGCCATGTGATGTTCCATCTAGTTTTATCTGAAACATAAACATTTTTTTTTGGTGTGTAATAAGCTGTGAATTTCTAGACAAACTCGAAACTAAATTTCTTTATCGTATTGTATAAAATATTCAGATTATGTTAAAGTTTCTTTTTTTTGTTCAAATAACAAGTTAATTTACATCAGATTGTAAAAGTTTTATTCTTAGGCTATCCTTGACAAATAATGACTAAATTTATTCTTTCATGAGAAGAATTTGTCAGTTATAAAGGAAATCTATAGAAAAAAAGTAATTTTTGCCATAATATAGGGAATCTGGGAATAATTTCACATGGAAATAATAAAATAAATTATAACAATTCTAGCCATATAAATCCTTTTTATATTTATCGTGATTTTAAAAGCTTTCAAAGGAATTCTAATTAAACAAACCTAATTGAAAATCCGTTTTTTAAACTTTTTTTAAAAAATTATTTACCCTGAGAAACTATTATGGGGAACTGTTCAAGGTCGTTAGTGTTTTAGTGGTCGAAAAATAACCTCTTAAACTTGATAGAGAAATGAAAATAACCTAAGTAATAATTATTAGTTATGAAAAATGTGCAAGGCGGAAAATTATTACAACACATAAAAAATAAAATAAAAAAGTAGAGTAATTTGGTTAAATTTAATTCATCATAACGATATCCACGAAAAAAAAACATCTGCTAAGTTAAGGACATAAAAAATCAGTATTTAACTGTTCAAGTGAAAGAAATGGAAAACCATAAATTCACAGTACGCCTAATTAAATGCTGTCTTATGGCTTAACTTTTATGCTTTTACGATAACCGGCAGGTCATTACGCAGTAAAATTCATCATTATAATGTAAAATTAATATCTGCAATTGTGATACGTAATGACTTTATTTTTTTTTCAAAGGAATTGTATTAAACATCTGGTTGGATGATTCAGAGGAAAAAAAAATCATAGAAATTAAAGATAATTATTTGCCTCCATTACTGCTCAATTTTGGGGTAGATAATGAAGAAACAAGTGATTAAGAATGGGACTTTTTATTTTTTCCGTTGCTAAGAAACTTGTTTTATTTACGTTACAATATTACAAAATATTGTGCACAAACGAATATGCCGGGGAAAAAATTATAAATCACCGAATGAGAGTATAAAATTTATGAATGAAATATACAGAATTTATCACTAATTTGCTATTTATCATTTTAAACTCATTGACCTCCTCACACTTCCCAGGGTTTGTGATGAAATGAACGTACTGCTGATGTTTAAGGGGTTATTATATTTTAAATTTGTTAAAAAAATATGTTATGGTGCTATTCCAATGAAAAAATGAGCATGTTTTTTTTAGCACATTACTGTTCTCAAGTACTAAAAAGACCATGACTGTTCTCACGTGTTATTTCAATTAATATCAGATGGCATTATGACCGGGTGAAAGCTTGCTCGGCGCCGGGAATATTCGAATTCGGATTTCAGTTGGGAAATCGACAAGATTAATTTAATGTTTTCTCTTTCATAGTATTTTATACATTTTCTTTATCATGATAGACAGAATGTAAGGTTCTTCTCTCTACACAAAAACTTCATATTTTCCCCAGTCCTCGTCGTGTTTAAAAATCATCAAATAGTCATGACAGGAACCGACACAAAGGAAAAGTTCTACCGAAATTCGAATTCGAATGTTTCCTCCAAGCAAGCTTTCACCCAATCACAATGCCATCTGACATTCAGTCAATGTGGGAGTAACCTGTCATGTCAGCTTGGTGGCGTGATGTAGTTGGATGGTCGGGAGTTGGCAACTTTAGCCTCAACCGCGGGTTTTCCCAAGCGTTTCATGAGTTTTCTCGTGAATGCTCAGTGGTGAAAAGTCGGCGAACAGAATTAATATTCTCCACTCATTATTTTCTTTGAAATGACGTATGGGAACAGACATGGTTTTTCTTAGTACTTGAGAACAGTAATGTCCTAAAAAACATGGTTACTTTTTCATTGGAATAGCACCATAAGTCAGATTTTTCAAATTATTTTTTTATCAGTCAAGTAGAGTGAGAAAGTGGGAATGCAGGATTTTAGTAAGAAAATCATGGTTCAGAGAGTGGACTAAATTTTCTATCAATACTTGAAATCGAACCCTAGTCACTTGTATGAGAATTGTCTAGCATAATAGTATAACACGTAGGACTACGAAATGCTCTAGCTTCAGGGTGCTTACGAAAATCGAATTTACCAACAAAACCAGACGTTAAACTAATGAACTTACTTTTCGATTATAAGTATTATTTGTGATTCGCGGAAACTTGTTATCCAAATTTCTTTACCTAAAGCCCCTAAAGCTCTAGATCCAAAGATCGTTAGATCGACATATCAGCATTATCTCTGTAGAAGATCGAGAGACCGACATATTCTCTTTTTTTACGAGACTCTGCTGAAGTAGTTCTAATTATTATAATGACTATATGGAACAAACAACAAAATAAAGACTCGATACGATTTATCGCAAATTACTGAAGTAAACCTTGTGCAAGATAAGGAAATTTAGGTTCCATTACGGTTTCGATAGGAATTATTCCAATACAATCGTAACTTCATAACTCAAGTGGACGCTTTCTGTAAAAGCATTTGGATGAAAGTGGTCATTCTTTAAAATGTTGTTTCAGCGATACAAATAGAATTTTCCAATGCAAAGATTCTTTCAAAATTTACTCAATTCGACCCTTGCAAAATCATCAATCATCAGGAGAGAAAGCCTTAAATAATACTTCAAACACAACACTCTGTCAAGAAACAAATCAATTGAATACCTGTTACCTGTAATTATATCAGGTGTTTAAAATATAGAACTATTCCAATTGATGGAGTTACAAGTGCTCCCTTATTGAGGGGACTGATCTGTAATTATATCAGTAGAAAAGGGATTAATAGAATCCTCCGAATGCGGCTTGGAGGCCAAATGTTGCCCTTCCAAGTCCACAAAAAAAGGGGGGCCCAAATTGTAGCTCCTCCACGTGCAATTCCACTGAGAGATTCCCAGAGCGTCCTCGATGATTCCAATTGATGAAATCCACCTGACTTGCTGCTTCCACTCACTGTTTAATCACAATTAAAACTGTCCTTGCCCTTACACTCCTTGTGAGCATAAGGTGTCACTGTGACAAGAAAAAAGACTTGAGATTTTTATGCACAGACTTTATTTTAGCACTTGATCACTTTGATGGTGTACACTGGAGAGGCTTTCTAACTGGACTGAGTACAAAAAAAATGAGAGGAAAAAAAACAGGTCGCTCAGATCGCACAAAAAACTGCAATAATTCAAATACCCAATAGAGAAATGGGTGCGGATTTTCTCTACGATTTTGCGTAGACAATACCAGACATCGAACTAACAGGAATGCTTCAAAGATCATGGGGGATCTCTCTTGACGTCCTTACAAAAATGAAGATCTTCGAATGTTTCGAAAAACACTTGAAAATCGGTTTCGAAAGCCAAAGAAAAAACCTTTTTATTTCTCGTTTCGTCCACGCGGTGACTGAAGTACTTCTTGTTATAATTTAGAATAGTGTCTTGATCTCGATAGAGTCAACATGTCACCAATTGAATCAGGAACTGTCATAACTGCATTTTTTTGTCTACATTCATTGCGTTCGTTCCTAATACCACGCACAATGCATCGTTTACAACGAATAACGAATGCAGACACAAAGCCTATGTACTATGTAGTAAGCACAGTTGCTTATCGAATTAGTAGTTTCCACAATGATGCGTCGGCGTCGTTTACAAAAAATTCAGACACAAAGAAAATATAGTTATCACTGTTGTTGATTACGTTAGCACAGTTGTCACAAAGCGATACACAGTTTACAATGTATGCAAATACAAAGCAAATGCAATTCGCATAGTTTCCCCAAAGCGATGCATCGTTTATAACGAATGTAGTCGCAGAGAAAATGCAGTTAGCACAGTTGGTGATCACATTAGCACAGTTGTCACATAGCGATGCGTCGTTTACAAGGAATGCATACAGAGCAAATGCAGTTAACACAGTTGTCACATAGCGATGCGTCGTTTACAAGGAATGCATACAAAGCAAATGCAGTTAGCACAGTTGCTGATCACATTAGCACAGTTCAGTTGCCACAAAGCGATACTCTGTTTTCAACGAATGCAGACACAGATGAAATGCAGTTAGCATAGTTTCCTAAAAGCGATGCGTCGCGTCATTTACAACGAATGCAGACACAGAGTAAGTGCAGTTAGCACGCAGTTGCTGATCACATTAGCACAGTTGCCACAAAGCAATGCGTCGCTTACAACGAATGCAGCAGACACAAAGCAAATGCAGTTACAGATCCAACGACAGTTTGTCAGTCTTGTTCTAATTGTGGGAAAATCAATGCAATGGAACTCATATTATTCCTGTTTCATTTTTAAAACCTTTCATAATCACTACATAACTACTTCTGTCAGCTCCTTAATATAGTAGTTCATAACTTTCTAAAACCTTTTGTGCAAATGTTTAATAAAAAGATTTGCAGTGTAGTTCGATCTTTTTACTGCTCGAACTCAAAGAGAGACCTTAGTTATACTATGAAGACCATCGACATTTTGTGCAAATAGAAAGCCATTTATCTTTTAGCCAGGACGCGTTTTGAAAATCAAACTCTGGAGTACACGTATCAATAACATCGAACTAAGGCAATTCCATGAAAGCTTTTTCTGAAATTGAAAACAATTGAATAAAACAAAATTTATTTTTGCTTAATACAAGTATATATAGCTCCTTAAGGTGGATGGAGGAGAGGGGATAATACTTTATCACAAATTAAGTTCAATTGAATTGTAATTAAAACACATGAAATGATTTTTCTCTCCTATTTTTTCCTTCATTTCCTTCACTCCCCAATAAAATTGTTCTGAAACAACGCACATAATATCGTACGATTGAGAGTTGAGAGTGTTAAAGAGGAAGTGCGTAAGAAAAGGTCTCTCCAATGTGACCAATGAGATAAAATATGTATATAGCATATGTGAACTTTCTCGTTCACTGGCTAAAGTGCATCACATTAATTGGACAAGATGCTTGCGGACATCTTTCGTGATAATTTGCTAATCGATAAAATTTATTCCAATAAATTCCAGTCCACGCTCAAGTGAACCAATTGTCATTCATTTCTCAATAACTTCAAATCAGAAGCCTTTTTTTTAATGTACCCATTTTGTATTGTACATAGAGATTTACAGCGACATATAGTGTAATTTACTACTATGTACAAATTTATTGAATATTTATAGAAAAAGAAGAGGCAGACAATCACATCTGTGAGCAATTGCAAATGCATTCTTATGCATTGTGACCCACGGTTGAAACTCTCTAGACAATTGGACGCTGCAATTGGCGGCAATTGTACTAAGAGTAGCTGTCACATGAGAACTACATATAGAGTACCATTTGGTCAATCGAAAAAAAAAACTTGCCAGTGATGATCAATTGACTTCCACTTCTTCTGCAAACTTCTACACTTCTTCTGCATCGTTAACTGAAACTTTTTATGGTGACTCTATGTCTGTGAGTGAAGAATGAAAATTTCATCGAATCATTCACGACCCCTTTGAGATATTTCAGTCTATCAGTAGCGATGTCTTTCATATGTATTACATAATAACGTGCAATTTTGTCACGCCACTATCCCAAGCTCATCTTTTCTCTTTGAAGAATTCGTCTCCATGGGAGTGGGAACTTTACATGATTGAGGTCAATTTCCGACAAATAGTCCACACCACTCAATTTCTGATCACTGGCTTTAACCCAATCAAATTGACCCTTGCGGAAAAGAAAGATGCACCAATCGATAACTAATTTTCACGCATTGAACATTCCTAAGACAGCAAAACTCAAAATGCAATAACAGTTCTACTATACATAAATAAACATGATTGATGCCAATCTGTTAAGAAATCAAAAATTTCCATAAATCCATCAGGAATTGAAATACGGAGTACCTTATAGAAAACAAGCGGTAAAAAATCCAAAGATCGCAAAAATTACCTTAAAAATATCATTAAAAAACTTCGAAACAGGATGTGTAACAATGCGCCGAAAATATAATGAAACTGAGATATCGACATGTACCTTGCAATGAAAGTTTGTTTAATTGACCCTTTCAAAGGAATCAACACTTAAGCTTATACTTCAGGAGAGAAAGCCATTAAGAATTAACCAAATACAGGACATTCTACAAAGAATCACGTTCCTGATGTAAAATAATGAACAAAAAATATTTCGTCAGCACACAGATTTTAAAATTTCTTTAGAAAGAGAAAACCTAACTTTTACATTCGCATTGGCTTCTCAGAAGTCTTTTCTAAGAAAAAAATCCTATCTAGAATATTTTACAGCTTTAGGAGTCTTTTTGTTAGCAGAAATATAACAAAATCAGGATGATGAGACTGATTAGAAAAGTGATGACTTAAAAATTTCTATTTATATTTTGAGCCATTTTGAGAATTATTTGATGATTCATTTGAAAATGTATTTGAAGTTCTTAAAGTGTCCAAGTTTTCCGCATCAGAGTTTCATCAAAAGAAATAGCATTCGGAGATCGAGTTTAAAAGTCAAAGAAATGACATTTTTACTTCTCGTTTCGTCCGCATTAATACTCGAGATACCGAAATTCGAATAGAAAATAGTTCAACTATCCGCAGTCGAAACGAGAAGTAAGAATATATTTTTTTTGGACTTTCAAATTTTGACCTTTTAATAAGGGTTTTCAATAGGGTCGTTTTTACTGATCTGATCTTACTGATACAGAGACTTCTCTCTTCCCCTCCAAAATCATGTTTTTTTGGGATTTGTCGAAAACGCGTCGTGAGATTGTTTTATTTTGTTTTTTGGATATGTTTTGAGTTTACCTAGGCGCACATTTTGTTTATATACGAAAATTTGTGTAAATATAACCTATGATACATAACAAAAGAAATGAATATTTCTGATCACTGATCTCCCTGAGCCTTCTGCAAAATGATAATGATGACCTGTGATAATGATACGAAAGAGCATGAGAATCTCCATGTACCTCGTACCCCCAAATTCCAGTGATATTAAATACCTGTGGGACAGGAAGAATCTAAATCTAAGTTATCCCGTCCTGAATAAAGTGATCGGATTCCATCCTTCTTTGCTCAAAAACTGGCTTCAACAACAAACAACTTTAATTCAATTAATCACTATATAAACTAAAACACACTCACTTCAAAGTTAGCTTTTTTCTTAAATGATTCAATCTAACGTGGCTTCTCTTCGATGATTTGTGAGAATGTAAATATGATAACGCATTTTCTTCAATTTTGGTGATTGGTATTGGTCGATGGTATCTCCTTCGCTGTTTTGTCGCTGGAGGCGTTTTGCACTGTTATAAGGTAAAGTGCTCTCGAGTCGACCGGTTTCTCGACTCGACCGGTGGTCAATATTTGAATGTTTTGACCCTTTAAAGACGATTGGAACACCGGTGTCCCATAAAGAAAATAATTTTTCCTGACTACCTAAAATTATTTTTTCCTTGTCTTTCAAATGTCTGTACCATAATCGTAAAGCAGAAGGTTAAAGGAATCTACAATATTTTTTGCAAGTCTCTAGCTATTTGACATGTAGTAAATATTTAATAAGCTCAAGAAATGACGAATTTTCAAATCCTCAAATTCATAATTGATTTTATTTATTTTTTATACTTCCATCTTTTTAAGCAAAACCCTTTTGGCAATAAAAACTACAATACTCATAAGTAATATTTTTCATTAAAGCGAAAAATATTATTCATTAGTATTGTCAGAAAAACTACTTAAATTTTCGGGCTATTTTTGTCCCTATTGTCCATAAAAGCACAAAATACACAAAATCAGACTCTGTTGGACTTTCCAAGGTTAGGTGTAAGACTTATCATTGATTATGTTTTCCAGTTTAATTTTTATTGTTGATTTTCAGTCCGTAAAAAGTGTCTCGTCGTTAAAGGGTTAATGGTGAATTTCTATAAAATTGTCACTGATTCGTATTTATTTATGGAATAATTCACCTATTAATGTTAGATCATACGCCAAATATTAGTTCAAATATAAATAAATTGAATAAATAACTCTACCGGTCGACTTGAGGACACTTTACCTCAAATGGTTTTCAAGATCAAAGGTTAAAAAGGCTCTAAAGAGCATGTTGATCAACCGAATGGTATTATGTTTGGGCTCGTTGGAAAGGTTTTGGAATTCCTGACACGACTGAACTAATTTCAAGTGGTTATGAAATTTTTATCCAAAATTTATGAACTTTTATCCAAAATTCAATTATATATTACTCCTGAAGCATTTTGGGCACTGTTTTGGGTGATTTATAAATCGGTTCAAATTGTTAGTAAAGTTAGTTTGCTTAAGGGTCAACATGGGAAAACATGATGACACTGTCGTGTTAATGTGTCATTGTCATCTTAGAAATTACGTATTAATTGTAATAACTTTATCTTATTTATTAAGTGTTTTTTAGCCGTTTTACTGAGTAATGACGCTGCGTACATGTATTATTTTATGTATAAACAAAATATTTATCAAATAACAACAAGAGCTTTCATACTTTTGCAATAAAAAAGTTCAATTCAATCCCATTTTATGAAGTTGAAACATGAGAGAGCATTTTCAAATATAAAAGCTTGACTATTCGGTTTTCATAATTTTGCAAAAGATGTTATCATTTTAATATATCATCAATATCATCAATATCATCAAACATCACTCAAAAACTAAATGATTATTTATTAATAAGATTTCATACAACATAGCATGTGTCCACATTAAGATTTCTATAGCAATCCATTATTCAGAGGTATTAAAATCTTATCTGATAAGTTAATTCATGATTCTCAGAAGATCTCCACATGGTGTCTCGTGATTAGTAAAATATTTGATAATCGAGTGAATTTATTTTTTTTCGAGTTGCCAAAACACTCTTATCACTGAATAGTGTTTTTTGGAAATATTCTACGTAATTTGCGAAATATGCGTTTAGAATTTAACTTCAATAAATCTATTTGAATTTCTGCGTAAATGTTTCGTAGAATTGGGGGCTTGGGAAATTTGTGCGAACTTTTCAGTATCGATAATAATTATGAAAATGAGACGCAATTTTCGGTGTCTGTTTTTCATCTTTTTCAAAACATAATCCTTATGTATTGGACATGACATGTTATGATAATATTGAATTTGTGTTACTAATCTGAAGAATAACTAAACTAAAATGACGTCAATAATTCGTATTCAAGATTCGATCATTCAAAGAGAAACAAGATCTCAAAGAAGAGTCAGAGATAATTAAATATTTTTTTAACAACCGGCCTACCCACTAAAATATTATTATATTTCTTTTGAAAATCCAAACAATCTTACTCTCAACATAATTTATTTTCAACATTTTTATGATCACTTTATGATTATTGTTAAATGTCTAATTTATGGATGTGCAAAATAAGTAATGATTTAGAGCAAAATTCTCAGCATCGTGGTATTTCTAAGAACTTTTATTGCTACAAAAGTGTTATTGCTTCACCTGCTGCTCCATTTCCTTCATCTTTGGTTCATGTTTAAAATGTGGTTACGTGACGAGAATCATGCAGTTGATGCGTTTTGTTTTTTATCTCCCCTTTTCAAACTGAAATATAATATGAAAGACGAAAAGAATATTATATACATAATACACAAAAATTATCTGCATTACTATTCTAATCTCCTTTTTTGCTTGTTTTTTGTTCTTCAGCATCAATGACTAATACTAATGTAATTGGTAGAAAAAATTACTATAAAAAATATTTCTAGAGAAATGTGGAATTTTATTGCTCACACTCAAAAAGAAAGCAAAATTCCATTAATATTTTTACTAAATTTTGAGGATTTCAAAATTTGCGAAATATTGCTTTAGGGGCTTTAGGTATGTTCTCTTTTTCTGATTTCCATTTCAGAATCAAACAGTAGAAGATATCACCCCTATTAATTTTGTAAGTTTACGTTTCTATTTGGTCTTTTTCGAAAATGTTATGTATGAATATTGACGGTCCCACAAAAACTCTTCTATCTCAAAATGATAACCTTTCAGAAGGACCACTCAATGTCAATGGATTGCAGAATAAATTATTAGCTATTTATTAGAATTAAAACCTTTAAAGAAAGGCATCATAGGCTCTGGACCTTTCGAAAAGACAAAACCTCTGCAAAACCCAAACCAAATATATTCGAAAATATACCGAAAGTCTAAAGTAGAAATTCACATATTCGCCGCTTTAGCACTGACTGTTCTTCTATTTCGAATTTTAGGTATTTTTGACACTTTAATCGTCAACAAGGTCAAGAACTGTGCAAAAAGAGTAAATGTGAGATCTTGTGTAGTTTTGCTTTGTAGTTATGTAGTTTTGTCGGTTTAAATTCTCGAACTTCCGACTGGTTTTTTCGGTAATGACTGGTGGTTTTCCGAATCGGTACAGTTATAAACCTGAAACGTATAGAACTTTCAAATCGGGAAGGTTATGGATGCAGTATTTTCATAGCCGGAATTCCACTCTCAAAAGGTGTCTTCACCAATGACTTCTATTTGCTAGAACTGTAGTTGAAGTTTAAAAATAAATCCAACAGAATTTCAAATTTATACATGCTAAAAGTTTATGCAAACTTATAAAAATGTATGAAATAAGGTAAAGTACCCACATTCGACCGGATTCCTCGACTCGATCGGTGGGCCAATTTTTTAATGTTTGATGGTCAATTTCGTCAATTTCTACACTGAGTACTATGAATCTCGTTCTTTGTTTATCCCTACAATACAGTGAAAATTGACTTTCGAAATTCTTAGAAATATGAACATGCCACCACGAGGATGAAACGAGAAGCAAAAATGCCTTTTTATGAATTTCGAAATTTATCTTCGAATGTCTCTTCTATTGAGGAAACTCCGACTCTGAGCATTCAGATAAAATCTAAATCGACCTTTAAATTTTATCAACTATTATTTAGATTAGAAGCTTATGTACATATTTTGAGAATTTAGTGTTTAGACAAATTTTACAAGGATAACTTTCTCAAGTATAAAGCGGTCTTCAGGCTAGAGGTTTAGCCCCGTTCCCAAAGGGCTCTAAATCCTAAAGTAACCAATTTTACAGGTTTTCAGAATCTAATAGAACATTTTCCTTTAATAATTCAATCCTAAGTGAAATTTTTCGAAAAAATCTTGACTAATAAGAAATTATAACAGTTAAGCCATATGGCTAAAGCCTTTGTTCTGAAACCCGTATAGTCTAAGTTCTTTTGTAACTTATTTTGTACTCCCCTTTTGAAGATCGGTATATGACTAGAAAAGGAATCTTATAAACAAATCGAAAAATCGCAAAATACTGACATATTTTTGGAAATTCGAGCAGTCTGCAAATATTCTATCGCCATTGTTCTCTCTATATTCTTCGTATTTTTCCGTTCTAGAGAATCTTGTGTATTTCATGAATTTGTTAATTATATCAATTAAATGCCAGTACTGTCGTGATTAGTTATGGAAATTTTTTCAAATACTTATTCATCCAGATTATTTTCCAACCAGACTCATTCATTGATATGAATTGTCATAAGAGAAGCATCTTCTGCAAATGCATTCAATGAAACGAATTGAAAATGATTTGAAAGGGTCTTTATCGTTTGTGGCCCCTTTTCCATCAATGTGTGCTCTTTTGTTACCATGCCTTGGGTCTAGTAAATACAATGTACAAGTCACAGGAAATGTTTAAGAGGCCACCCGTAGTGATGAAAATGCTGAACGTTGATTCGTTGACGATGGAGGCTCGTCAACATCACACCACAAATTTTGAGAGCATCTTTTTGTATCACTTAATACCTCTTCAGGGATCTTACCTTCGGATTCAATAAAATTGGTTCTATTAGTTTCGTCTAAGATCTAGTTGAACATTATCATTTTACTTATGCTAATTTTCCAATTCAACATCTATATCAGCAATTTTACCAATTATATGCAATACATTTAAATAATGAGGCAAGTCTCTACCATTTCACGCGAAGTGTGAAATGTTTCCACTGCATTACGTTCACTAGATATTATGTTGCATCAGACTGATGAAAAGCAAGAGGCCAAAGAAAGAGAGACAGAATTCGTGGAAGTGATTTTCGTGTGAAGGACAAAAAAAATCTTCAAAGATAAAAAAAAGACGTCTATACGATAAAGAAATTTCACTCTTATGTTTACCTTTCTGGGAAGTAAATGAAACAAGGATTGAATTGCATACTTTATTACCTCTATCGATAGATAAACTATGTATTGGTTTTCATATCAAAAAGTAATACACGTTTGTGTTTTTTGGGATAGCCCGGATTAATACTTCGCCCATACAATCCAAAAACTAAGTTATATCTATCTAGAGGGTTTTATTCTTAACGAATTTTGTCAAAATTAAATTCGTTTGAAAGGTCTTTAATTTTACAATGCACTAAAATCGGTTATACTCAGCTAATTGGTAAAGCCCGATAAACAGCGTTCACAACCCGGAGTTTCCTCAAGGAAAAAAATATTCGAAGATCAGTTTCGAAAACCAGTAAGCACGTATTTCTACTTCCACATTGCATCCGCTTGGTTGCTAAAGTGTTTCCTTTGCAAATTTTGAAGTAGGTACTTCAAAGTGTTAACATTATTGTGTCAGGCTTCACAACTTTGCTGTGAAAAAAAGAAAGTAATAATGTTTATAATAATATTTCTACCCCATTATTAGTTCCCCTCATAATCACTGTGTAACCCTTTTAGCAGCTTCTTAGTATGCACACAGAAAAATGGAAAATTCTTAAACAGAAACACCCAGGAATTTAATTTCAAATCCCATCCAATGAATGCCAATGCCCTAATTCTAAATCCTTGATCATTTAGTTTTAGTTGCAATTTGCAAATCTGTAAACATTTTATAATGCTGAACTTAAGTTGCCGCTCTCTTAACTTGAAAGAGCTAAGGATTCTAGCCCATTTCTTTTGCTCGAAGCTTCTAAACTTAAACGCCTCGGGGATTCACGTCCAATTTAAGTTCCAAGGATCATATTCTTAAATTTAGAGTCAAAATTTTTCTGTGTGTGGTTTTACATAAATTTTCCCAACCTGTGTATTAAAATTCGAAATTCAGGTCGAAAAAAATCTCCCAATCAATGTGTAGGAGGAACTTAACTGGGGCAGTACTAAACATGGTGTAGTTTGTAAACAGTGATTTCTGTATCTAAACTACTTGGACTTATGTCGACCATCTTCAATGGACAAGGATATCAGGCTTTATTAAAATATCTTTACTCTGAACTTATTATTCAATGTTTTTGAATAATGGTACTCTGGAGGTTGGTCACCAACGCTAAGAAAGGATTGTTCTAGGAAAATCTTCCTTAGGTTCTCTTTAGATATTGTTCCTTGCGTTCTTTGATACCGATAACGTAAAACAAACCGTTATTGTAAAAAATGAATTTTATCAGACAATTCAAATCCTTTTTAAGCATATTATGTTTAATAATCTAATACTTTTCTCAAATATTTTTAGGGTTTGTCCTGGAGCTAAAGTTGTTATCATGTTATCTTTACCAATTCTTTTTCGAAGGTATAAGTCTTATTCGTGGCGAAAGGTTGAACTGTTTTGCCCAATGTCCTTTCTTATTTAGGCTTGAATATTAAAGGAAATGTTGAATTTCATTCAACGGAAAGCTTCTCATCCTTCAAGGGTTAAGTGATCTATGAATCGGTTTTAATCAGTTGTGAACCGAGTCACGAGTTCCAGCATTACCTAAAGCATGTGATGCTTTGCTATCCTTTTTACATAAGGTTACTTAATAAATCTCAAATAGGTAGGGGAGACTGGGGTAAAAAGTCACAAAACGGATATTTTATTTTTTTGTAAGGTACCCGAGTGACCCAGAAATTTCTAATTAGCGCAATTTTATAGGAAATTTGCCGCTCTACAACCTTGTAAAAGTAATTTTCCTATATTTTGTAGGGAAATACCGGAAATACATTTATAGAGCCGTTTTTTTAAAAGTAATTTTGTAACCATTCTCAAAACTGTTGGGGCAAATGAGATATTATCACATTTTGATTCGCTTTATTACGGGCTTCCGTAAATAAAAAAAATACCTAGATAACATATTTTCATAGGAAATTTATTCCTCTACACTTTTGTTAAACACCGTTTTTTCTATCTGAACAAGAAAAACGCTTTTCAATCTATTTTAGAAAAAACTCACAAGAAACTGCAAATAGTTGGACCAATGCAAACAAGGGGCGAGATATGGCAATGACGTTTCTTTTCGCCGTGAGACATCAGAAATTGTTTCGGTTTTTGTTACTTTTTGCTCCATACCTTTTGTTACTTTTTACCCCAAGTGGTCATTTTTAATAAAAGAGTTTCTGGAGAAAAGAATATTTGTAAAATTCTAAAATAGATAGCGACTTCGTATTCAAAGATCCAAATCATTTAGGAAAAATAGGGCTAAAAATTTCGATATTTTTTATTTAATAAATTCCTTTTCGAATCCTATAAAACTTACGACATCGAAGAATGTCTATGGAGGCTATCTATGGAAAAAATTAAGATGCTACCTTTTTTATCTTGGAAGATATTGATTTTTGAATTTTTCGATTTGTGACTTTTTGCCCCAGTCTCCCCTATTAATTTAATAACACTGAGAGAAATCCGAAAAAGTTAAAATAACATTCCGGAAATGTTAATTTTACCCTGCAGTATTGGTCGTAAATCGGTGTAAATATTACCCTTTTTAGGTGTATTGGGAGTTAAAGTTACCCTTGTTCATGTTAATTTTACCCTTAAAAAGGTGTAAAATTAACCTTAAAAAAATGTTGATATATTTTTACACATAAAAAGTTTTAAAGTTATGAGGAAAAAAAGTTAATCGCACCCTCTTTTTTCTCAGTGAAGCAGCTTGAATAATACTATGAATGATGACTTCAATTCACTGATTTATATATCTACATATATGTAACGCTCGTTTATTTTCCTTCTTAGAAAAATGTATTTGAATGCACTAATGCAATAATTTATTTCTTCATATGAATGTAACGAACCGTGTACTATTCTGTTTCAGGAAGGACATCTGCGTTGTAACGGTCGTTACAGAACAATAACGTGTTACTTATTTCCTTAGTTTTTTTCGTTACAAGTATATATAATGTCTGCTTATCTGCTACAAAATACACGAGCTGTAACGGTCCTTGTAACGGTCATATGTGCTTATATATCGTATAAAGAAAAAGGATACTATATAATACATAAGAAGCAACCGTTACAGAGCAGATGTCCTGAAGAAGCTGGAGAGACTTTTCGTTTAACGATGGCGTTAAAGTGTCTCAATAGTTTCACTAATTTATGGAGAGAAATAGGTATTCCGTGAATATTGGTACAATAGTTACTTTATTCCTGCCGAGTTGATATTTTCTTGGTAACTACTTATCACATTGAGAATTAGTGTATGCGATCATGAGTCAATTAAATGGGAATTGAAAAAAATACACAATCTCCGGTCTTCTTTATTGAAAGAACAAAAATCCCCAAGTCACATGAATGAAGTGATAGTATCAAAGTTTACTATTGTGATGTGAAAAAAAAACGATGGAATGGAGGGGAGTGATAAGAGAAGAATTTAGTTCATACAAAACGTAGTTTTTCGTAGAATTTTTACATTGAATATTGCGTACGTTGCGTATGTTATGTATATAACGAAATGCAAGAATATCAACATGTGCGTTGAAATGTTCCCCTCCAATCAACACACATACAAACACGCCGAATGGGCGCGAAACGACAACGAAGCCGAAAGCAAAAACGCCGCTTATAAATTCAAAGCATACGGAACACAAATCTTCATTCACAAGTTGTCTGGCATTTGAAACACTTGTTCTTTTGAAAAAAGAAAAACAACATATTCTTTGAAAATACCTATTCATTAATCTAAATTCTATCGGTAATTTTTTAAGTTATTCTAAAAATTAAAAGAAAAAGAAATATTGAAAGTGAAATCAACGGAAGTGTTTAAAATTGGTGAAAAACTATTAAGTTTCGATTGGTCTTCATAATATTCATCGGCTTTTTAGAGAAAGAATTTTCAAAATAAAAGCATATAAAATGGAGAAATTGCCACAATTGTGCCTTCTTCTGTTGATTGGACTGGCTCTCAGCTCAACCACAAATGGTGCATCAATCGTCAATAAGGTATTAGAAATTTTTAATAATTTAATTTACAAAACAGTGTTAATTAACTGGGAAAATATGCAAAGTGTTTGAAAATAGAAGTGTCGCTTAAGAATATGAATTGAAACTTTATTAGTTTAAATTTTAGTGAAGAAGATTATTTATTTTAATGCCGCAACATAGAGAGCATTACTGAAATCAGGAAATAGAGTCAATGAAGTGCAGTATTCAAAATTATCCCTTTAAATGTGATTTGAAATTATTCTAAAACGTTCCAATTAGATCTCAGCGTATTTGAGACACTAGAAAGACTAAAGAAATGTTTAGAACGAAAATATCGAATGGTGAGTGATAAATCAAATGATCCAATTAGCAATCAATTCCAAGCAAAGTATATGTACAGTGAATATTCTAATAAAGCATTTGGTGTGATGATGTTTCCTATGGAATTTCTTCTCAAATTGTAGGACATCCACTTGTTATTCTTTTTCTAAACTGCGTAGTTCGGTGACTTTGACAATTCCATCCAATTTTCCATATTATAAACTTTTGATTGTGTGACTAGTATTTGCTACAACAAAATAGTGGTCCAATCAGTGAAACGATGTCTCCTCCCAAATGGCTTGAGAATGGGACATATGGTGAAAAAAAAATTTCCATAAAATGCGTATCGATAACATTCAATTGATTAGAATAGGTCAAGAGATCATTTAGGACAAATATTTGCGGCGAAAATTCTTCTTTACGCAAATCACACCTTTGCAATCGAAGAAGCATTGTGATTTTCTGATTTCCGTTCTTTCGTGTGTTCAAATGGAAAATTTAAGCAATATTTAATAATCCCTAATTAACCTAAAAAGTTGGAATGGGACGACCGACAATCTGCTCAATTCGTCCACTCTGCATGCGCTCATAATTCAGATGTTATAGCGTAACCGACAGAGTCAGAGTTAGATGTGATTCCTTCATAATCACACCTAGCTTTATACGTGCTGCTACACGGCTCTTTGACAGCAAAAAGTATAAAACGCAAGAAATTTTTCAAGGATGCACCGTAAGCAAACAAATCCAAAAAGTTTTATTGCAAAATCGTGATTTAATTAGAATTTGAGTTATTTTGTTTAAAGCGATTAAAGCATATTTTATGAACGAGCATTTCTAAAATATTGTCAAAGTTATGGTGATATTCTCAGTTGTACCGTTCTTGTTCGAAAAATTACAGAAATATTCCATTGTTGCCAAAAAACGTTTGGAAAATTCAATAGACTTTTCTTTTCCTAACGTAGTCGAAAGCGATAGATAAAGCAGGATACATTGATTAAACTACTTGGTGAGAATCCATTTACGGGAAAGTACTCTCCCTTCGAACATTCATGCCTTCGAATAATGTGAATTTTCTTTTCTTTTTCCGCTTATCATCAATTATTGATAATTATGTGATAATTGTGTATAAGTCTCTAGGAAAAATAAAAGAAAATTCGCATTCGAAGGCATAAACGTTCGAAAGGAGAGTACTTTCCCCCAATTAAATTGTGTTTTAAAGCCTAAAGCCCAAAATAGACACAGGGATCGGCTTAGGGATCAGCCCGAAAAATGAGGATTGGTGTCGATACACTCACGAATCGGCCCATAAATTGAAGGATCAGGCTGATCTTCTAAATTCATGAGGTCTAGTGAAATTACGAGGATTAGGCGACATTAGCGCCAGTGCTGAAAATAAAACGCTTCACTTAGGGGTTTTTTGGGTGCTTTTCGAAATGTAAATTGGGTGAAAAACATGGAGAGTAATGGTACGCAATATCGCAAAATCTTAAAATGCATTAAGATTGGAGTAAAGAGAAGATCAGAGTGCTCCTTCCTGTACGAAAAATCCATTGATAATGCACTTAAGAAGCCTTTCAGCAATCAAAGTGTGGAGAGTTAATCGAAATTTACGCTGAAAACGCTAATCCTTGAATCTAAATCCTCAGTGTATGATAGTTTGGGCTGATCCTTTACCGCCAAATTTCACGAGCTGAGTATTCTCTAGGATCAGCCTGTGTCTATTTTCGGCATAAGCTTGAGAGTATTTCTACGCCAATATATAAGATATATTCTTATATAAAAAGTGAATAACCTAGAAACACTTTTAATTATAAAAATGTGTCAATATTTTTCGAAATTATAAATATCAATGGAATAAATTGTACAGAATATGT
Organism: Phlebotomus papatasi; assembly: GCF_024763615.1. NCBI lineage: Eukaryota > Metazoa > Arthropoda > Insecta > Diptera > Psychodidae > Phlebotomus > Phlebotomus papatasi. Next base: position 36,696,579 of record NC_077223.1, read on the forward strand.
TGAATAATATAAGTGTCCTAAATTCGAAAGCCCTTTAAGTCATTAATGATGTTCAGGTACTAAAAATATTGGAATAGAGTTAATTTCACAAATAATAAAGCATCACTTGCAAAAAGCCCTAGTTCGGCTATGGGTTGTTTTTCCGCAATATTATTGAAATTATTATATAAAAAATAAATTGGTGAACTTTATGAGGAAGTGTATACCACTGTTCGTAAATCGAATGAGTTCCTACAACTAAGTTCTTGACCAAAGAATACTACAAGATACACTTAAAGGTTCTTATAATAAAATTTTGAAATGGGGAGATATAAAAAACAGTTCAATTTTATATGTACATTTTGCTGAATTTCATAGTCCGACTTTTAAAAAATTACCTTAAAATGCCTAAAACGAAATGTACATAAGTTTTTTATTGATTTTCTTGTGGTTTTAGACCTTGAAAATTTAGTTTTAATAGAGAATTATTTGTGCTTATATAACTAGAGAACTATTCTCAAATTGGAGAACTATTCTCACATTGGAGAACTTTTCTCAAATTCAGAGAAATTTAGGGAATGTAATCAAATAAACTGCAATTACTTTCTTAAAAGGAACAATTTCTAATGCAAATTAAAAGTTCCTTTGAGTCTCCTAAAGGTTTTTGCAAAAATACTGATGTGCCTCTCTGATTGCAAAAGGTCGAAATTCGAACTATTTCAACCAATATAGATTCATGGTGATCTCTTCAATGGGATTTCTGTGCTATTTCGCGTATCTTTCTGACACATTTGTAAACATTTATTTTTGTGAATGAATTTCCCGCGTACTCACTACACCACAACACTTTAATGTGAGAGAAGCATGAACACTGAAGTCACCAACGGTGTAAGTTGCGTCAGAAAAATCGAAACAGCACAATCCTTGCAGCATTTACCCTGAAAAGCCCTGACTTAGCTCAAAAGCCATGTAAAAGGGGGAAAAAAAAACTCCAGGCGTTTGATAAGAAGATTCTAATCAGCGAATTACATAAGATTTTTGAGCAGAAAAATTCTTAACATGCGGCATGAAAATTAAAATAAAAAAGCGTCATACAGAGCTCTAAGTAGTTTGGAAGTCAATATTCAAGACTCAATCGCATGTAATATTTCCCAAAAATTTTCCACAAGGCATCATTGAACTCACTGGAATTCATTTCAATGATTTTAAGAGACTCATCAAGATTTGACGAAGCGACATGTTGGGGAAAACCCAATCATTATGATAATTTATGCTGAGATACTGATTGAAATTTTCCCAAAGCAATTCACAAATTACTGTGAAGGTTTTTAACCTTTGATAAAAATTTATTCACTTGTCTCAATAGAATGATACCAAATTTTAAGATGGCAATATTGCTATTATTATTACAAATACTGCCTCTAATGCTGTTTAAGATTTAAAAATAACACCTTTGGGGAAACAATAACTTTTTTTAGGGTTGTTTTATGTAATATACAGTGGTAGCAACATAAAATCTGAAACTCATCCATTTGCAGAAAAGCGTTGTCGATTTAGAACTTGAACTATTCGAGCGTCTCAATTAACCTCACTTTATTCTTAAGAATCTCAAAACAAATAACTTTGACAAATAATTTAATAACTTCAAATAAATTTATTAACTTCGTATAAGGTTACAATTGATTTGCTAAATCAGAGGATGACACTGCACATAATATTTTAATGTACCACTTAGAATTGTTAAACTATGACAATAACTTTTTATAAAATCAATTCTTTGAAATAAGCTTAGAATAGTTTGAAGAACCCTCTATTCTTCTGAGGTAAATAAAGCTAAAAGCTTTACGTTAAATACATAGTGTCAAAATTAATGATTTAATATCCTGTCTTAAAGGTGAATGACACTTCATCTATTTTGAAATTTTCTGAATTTATAGTTTTAAAAAGCTCCTCCATAAGCGTTAAAATTAAATAAAATCCAAAGAACTCTTCGTTATTGTATATTTTGTTCATTGTAAGAGAAATTAATCCTACAGTTTTTTCTGCTCACCGTTTATCGCATTTTCGTTTTATTTCTTCAATTTTCTTGTATATTATTGCCACCGAGTATGAGATAAGGTAATACGGTAATTGAAATTTTGCGTAAGAAATGCACTGAAAATGCGTAACTTAACGAAATACGGTGAGCATTTTACTGTCAATGTGATTTTGCCCTAAAATCGGAAATTTTTATCAGTAAATTCGACTTTCAAAGGCATTAACGCTTAAAGATTTACCTTAGAATTGAGTAGTAAGTTTTAAAATTTTGTCAGAAGTTTGCTATAAAAATTTCTATATAAAATAGAATAAAATTTGCTATAAAAAATTACTCCCAAGAGAGTATGTAAAATGTGTAATAATACTTAAAAATGGCAGCTTATAAACAAGTTTTTTTTTTAAATTTAAAATTGAGTAAAGCAAAAATCTTCTGGTAACAAAGTTAAAACTAGAAGAATTTAACATTAAACTTTTAAGGAGTTACAAAGAATTCAAATTTAGACGACGCCGACGTTCCAAGCTAAGTTTTCTTTAGGTATTATTCATGCATAATAATTCGAATAATTCGAACCGCAGGTATTCTTACCTTTTAGGTATTGCCAAATACAGTTTTTAGATCGTCCCAACTTCTTCCCAATTGCAGCAAAAGATTGCCCAAGATCTCTGTAGGCCCTAATTTGGCCTTTTTCGTTCTCCGTGAGTCTGCAGCCTCTTCCCATATCTAAGATCTTTGTTTTTTAACTTCACTACTATGATTACACTTTGCCACAAAACTCACTACCATAAATTTCCTTATTCAAGTGTGCCACCTCGAGCATCATCAACATAAAATAATTACCATCCCTAATTTGAATTTCGCTTTAAATCACTTAAAAAATTCATATTTTGGCTGGCGTGCACTCACGAACGCAAGTGCACGGGGGTCACTGCCATAAAAAGTATTGTTGGATAGGCCTATATTATACAAAAAAATATTAGGTTGATCCGACTTACAGACCACCCACACCACCCACATATAGGTCCGTCCCTATTTGAATTTCGCTCACTGTATAACAAATTTTGGTGGTAAATACAGGAGCAAGACATAATATTAAAGGTCAGTCAGATTGAGCATCAAATCGCTATTGCAAGGAGCACTTTAAAGCTCTCAGTAGTTAATATCAATCAAATTTTCGAATTATTTTCCCGGATTTACCACATAAAAAAATTAAATTTGTAATACGGAAATGCTATACAGTTACAGAATTCCCCTACCTGTTACACAATACAGTAGACTCTCTCAAATTCGGGCATTTGGGATCGAAATGTCACCCGAATTAGAGAGAAATTCGGGCATCGATTTTTTTTAAATGCAATGATTTTTATTCTGAGTGAGTTATTCTGCATACTCATATTAAGCTTACAAACTCTTATAATAAATTTAATGAAACCCTCTAATAATGCAAAATCATATCATAACTAATGGTGTCTACACACTAGAAGCAATTTTCGTTAAAAAATGCCTTTTTTTTTAAAAAAAAATCTGACGTTTCTACGAATGAAGAAATTTCTAATAGTGTGTAGAGGCCTTAAGACAAAACATGGCAAATTTGACCATATTTGCTTCATTCGAAAACTTGAAAATGTCGATAAACTCTTTTCAAATTTAACTGCTGCCCGAATTAAAAAGTAGTCCGATCTTAAAAGAGTCGAATTAGCGGGAGTCTTGTATTCAATTATTTTGTAATCAACAAACACCTAATTTATCTTTTACCTTTACGGCTTCTATGCACTATAAAAAGTTTGTCAATATTTCGCACATTGAAGCAAAATGTTTACGCCTGTTTAAAGAAAACTATCAACTTTTTTTTAACCATACCGAACACAGATAGAGAGTATATGCGCCATTCCCAGCGAGCACATTTAGCTGAAGTATATTTTTCATACTTCAGCTAAAAATATACTTTTTTAGTATATTTTTGCTGAATAAATTAGTAAAAATATGCTGACCGTTTAGCAGTTATCGAACAAAAAGTGCTAACAAAATATATGGAAATGGCTCACTGACTCGCGAGTGTCATTTTAAGGTTAGCATCTTTGTTTAACTCTTTCGTCTCTTTTGGGACTGTAGTACTCAAAGAAGCATATGCATATTCTATGAAAAACAATGTTTTTTAATTATTCAGAATTGATAAAAATCCGATTCTTGTGGATGATTACTAACTATAAGGATGTCCAAATGTGAGATATTTTTTGTAGGACCTCAATTAATTCCTGAGCTTAGATATTTTTGATTAAAAATTGTGAAATTAGCTTGCAGCATATGCTGCGGTCCGGAAAGAGTTAACGTCTCTTCACATTCGGAACAATTTTCGTCAAAAATTGCTTTTTTGAACGAAATATTACGTCAAAGAAATATCAAAATTTCGTCAAAAATACGATTTTTGACAAAATTTATTCCCAGTGTATAGAGGACTCTAAATTAAACACTATCTTATGTTTATTTCTCCATGAGAAATTTACAAAATTAAATTCTTTTACCCCTTTTATTAATACAAATCTTTTTTGATTATGAGCATATCTTCACAATCTCTCTCTTCTTGACTATGGAACATAATTTTATTCTATTTTAGATATCTTTGCTCCTGATGGTAATAAAGATAATGCAGGAATAATATCTTAAAGGGGAACTAGGCTTCCTTACAAACAAGATTCCTAGAAAAACCTTCTTATTTTCTTTTGTGACACAAAAATTGGGCTGTACCATCCATATCCTGTGGGATCAAGTGAAGTGAAGCCCACTGAATGCAAATAAAAATTCTTTAATTCTAAAAAAAATTCTCCGACTTCAAGTAGATTCGAACCCGGGACACTTGCATTTTAGAGTAAACTCTCTACAAGTTGATCCATTGCGAGTCTAATGTTAAAATAAAATATCAACAAACTTTAATTTAATACTAAAACTTTTTATTTAGGGGTAGAATTACAAAAGTTTTTAGTATTTTTGTTTGTTGGGCAGTTTTTATTTATTTTTTTTAAAAATTTCTTTCCAGAGAGCTGTAGCTGAGAGTGAAGCACCAAAGCCAAAAATTTGTCAAAATAATTCGCCATGTGGTTGGGGCATATACACACCTTTCACACGACAAGTTGACTATTTCATGAAGAATACGTGCGTGTGTGAGGAACAAAAACAATGCGTCCGTACCGATGATGATCTATCCGTGAGCGCCTACGTCTACCGGTGCAGGGAGCTAGGCCAACGAAAGAAGTTGGATAATTCATCCTGAAGTCACATCACCTCAGCAAAGGATTAGGAAGTGAAAATAAGACAGATATTTCTTATCTCTTTAGTGCCATTTTCTCTTTCATAACAGAAGAAAAAAAAGACAAAACCACAAAAGTTCATCTCATGACACCTATTTGAATAGTTTTTTTAATTGTAAGAAAAAAATAATTATTACATTTTTTTCCTGTAGGATGCATTAAGAAAATAGGCATGTGCAATTAATTCTAATAATTTCTTTTTCACTGCAAACACTAATTTATGGCCAAATGTACTCAGTTTTGTTTTATTATATTTTTTTTTATAATAATATTATAAACATTAAATTATATTTCGACAAATTGGATGTTATTTAATTTAATCAATGAGGAAATCATGTAAATTTACGCACAGGTACAATCATGGAATAATGTTTAAACAAAAACACAAATTTGTTATCTCATGAGAGAAATTCTGTTCCTTCCTACTTAGTACTTTATTTAGTTTATAGACATTTTTTTTTCTAACATAACTATTAGGATTATCGTAGAGAATAGAAAGAAAAGGATTACAACAAAAAACAATATTTGTTTAGCTCGAGTAATACCTAAAATAATCACACTTTACCATTTTAGAAATAAACATTTTGTTTATTTGTAAAAGCAGTATTTGAAAACATTGATGGCATAATTTGAAATAAAATTATTATTTGAAAAAAAAAGAAACATCTATCATACAACCATTCATACTCAATACAATTTATTTAATAAAAGAAAAATCTTTTCAGTTTATTGGCATGAACACTTCTTCAGTTAGAATCAAAATCTCATTCAGTATTGCAACTCATAAAATAATCATTAAAATTGCATTTTATGAGCAATTATTTCCAGAAGCACATCATACAGTGTATATACAAAGCATTCTTGTTGTATGAGAAGATGAAGGAAATTGACATAAAAAAAGCTCAGATATAATAAAATTAAAGTGTAGCAAAAAAAAAACAATAAAACATTTTTTGATCAATTAAATCCCCTTTTCATTCAAGAAAGGTTTCTCTGTCTTGATAAGGCCACAAATTATCGTAATTATTTCTTCAGTTTAATTGTAAATATTGTGCTTTTGGCATTATAATCGTACGACGTGGATTTATCAGAAAGCCATTTACGTAAGTAACTCTTGGGTGTTTGTGCTGTGTGATTCTCCCGACGGAAAATACAATTATTGTGAGGATGTTGTGATTTACTTAGAGATTAATCACTTAACACTGATTCACATTTTCATTGGTTCTTAATAAGCATAATTTTGTTTGCCGATTTTGCTGAAATGGCAAGTATGTTTTTTGCATCAAAAGCACACCAAAGTTTTCAAAACTCAATGACTGAGTTTATTGCTTCAATTTGCACTTAACAAACTCAATTAATCATCAAACACAAGGAAAAGAGATTTCAGCTGATAATATTAAAAAAGAAAATTTTGACTATTAGAATTTTTTCTCAAGATGATATGGAAACGCTGTGTATGAACTTATTCTGCAATTTTTAAATATGTTAACCCCTCCTATTCCAAATTTCATGAACTTTCAAAATTCTTGTCTAAGGATCAGATAACTAAAAAAATGATAATATAAAATGCATCTTCAAATATTCCGGAAAATCAATGTCTTAAGGTCCAAAATGTTTACTACCTTAATCCCTTTAATCAATTCATCGAAAGAAAAATTTTCATACCACTCTGATAAATCTTCTATTTTGGACTCTATTAATTCACTGAATTCATTGTATTGTTGCTAAGAACCCGAAGTAGATGACAAATTCCCACAAATCCCTTAAAAGAAATTTAGACCACAATGTGTCCCCATCCTCATCCTGTCAGATTAATTCACTATCACTCAGAAAGAACCGAAAGAACAAAAATCTATCAAGCCAGGTTCGTTTTCAAGAACGTGCACGCGTCGCAAGGTCGCGGGGAAAGCACTGACAAAAGAATAATAGCACTATGCAACAAATTGACAACTTTTTTTTGGCACACAGATCTCACATGGTACTTTTGGTAGAGCCGAGTCCCCTGATCAAGAATCTGTTCTTGGTCAGGGTTCTTTTTCAATTCATAAAGATCGAAACTTTCATGAAAATTCTATTGCTTTTAAAGTTGTAGATTTAGTCACTTCTCAAATTTGATGTTTTACTGCTCATTTGTAGAGGGTCAATACAAAAATGAACATACAAACTCAAAAACTATTAAAAGCCCAATGGGGGGGACATGACAAGGCTCTTGTCTGTACTGTACTACATTCAAGAATTAAAAAAAAGTTTAAAAATGGGAAAATATTTCGTAACTATTTTTGATTTCTTTTTCTAACGTAATTTCAGTAATAAATTTATTCAGTAATATAACTTTCGAAAAGAAGGAAGTTGTCACGTAATCTCTTTCACATATTTAAAGGATATTTCAGGATTTATAAGAAAAGCCTAAAAATCCACAGAGAAAGTAAAAATATAGTGTTAGAATATGTTTTAGAAAAATCGTCCTTGAGTCTTCTAAAAATCATATTTTTTGGCACTAACGGTTCACTATATGAGAAGAAATCAAGTTTCATAAAATGATTCTACCGATTATTTTAAATAATCTTCTTCTTAATGACCTATAGACATTGGGAACTGTTTTTGTCAAAAATTGCATTTTTGACAGAATTGTGACGTTTTCACCTAGAGAAGTGCAGAAAATTTCATTCTAAAAAGCATTTGTTTTTTTTGAAAATTACTCCCAATGTGTAGAGGCCTTAAGACATCTTAAAAACTTTTCGTGATGGACCTCTAATTTCCACGGGGGATATGTTTAAAAAAAAGCACCAAGGACTCCGAAAGTTTATTTGAAGCCATCAAATGGAGCAGTCAGACGTGAAATTTAAGAATATGTAATTAAAGCTGAGGTCGTATATTGACTTTGAACTTTGATCTGTTGAGGGGCTATGCGGGTCAAAAAGGCTGAAAATAGCATATTTTCTAACTTTTTTTCTCAACATAATAAAAATTTTATTAAATTCAAGCTCCTAGACATATAAAATCATAACATTTAAACTAGTTTTTTTTAACATTTTTATTAAAAAAATAAAAAATAAAATTTCGGCCGTTAGGACATGATTGTCGGAAACGTTTATTGAAAAAATTTTCGTTAGTAACGATTACATAGAGTAGATTCATCTGACCCTAAAAACCGTGTTTTTTTCCTGTTAGCAGATGAGTTAAACCCGTACTTGAACTTGAGGACTTTTGAAGAAAGATTAAAATGGGTTTTTGGGAAAATTTAGTACATAAATATTTATTACATAAATTTTTCGGAATTCGGATACCTTTTTGAAAAAAATTACTTGTCGATGGACAAGATTTTTTGAAATAAATTCATCCGAAATCCAAAAACCAAATATTTCCTGTTAGCTAATGAGTCAAACCAGTCCTTGATCATCACCATCATTGTCATTTTCAACAGCATACCCCTATTGAAGTTGCGTCCTTGAACGAATGGCATTTTTGAAGTATTTTACACCTTGTTTCGCTTTATAGAATAAGTTATTTTTTATTTATTTATTTATTTATTTATTTATTTGAAAAAATTAAATGCCTTTGAAACTGTGCGTCTCTTAGAGGCAAAATGACAGACAAGAGTTTAATGCGTCCACCGCCGTCTTAGCGTTGGTGACCAACCTACTCCGGAGCCAAACGGTGGAAATGCTCCTTCTCAGGTTGTATAAGCCAGGGAGGGGACAGTACAATAAGGTCAAGAAAAGCAAAAGAAAAATAAGATTAAAGGCAAGAAAAGAAAGGCAGTCAAGGCATTACAAAGGCTTGGATCAATTGCTGTTTTCTCTCTCTTGGTGATCAAGTAAACATAAAATCCTTTGATCGAGGACTAGTTTAATACATCACCTAAAAGAAATATTAACGTTTTTAATATTAGAAAACATAGCTCAATGGCTGAATTTTGATTTTTTTTCATTTTTTTTTAATTAAAATGCAGAAAATATAGTTTAAATCTTGTTCTTTTTATGCCTAAGAACTTGAATTATTTTTTTATTATGCTGAAAAAGAAATTATGAAAAAAATATTCTGTTTATTAGTCTTAAGTAAATTTTCGTTAAATAAAAATGTCAAAGCTGCAAATTTTCAGAAGCATATCATTAATTCTCTAAAGACTGATAGTCCTTTTTGCCTTGAAGGGCTTCACAAAACGAAATATTAAGACCAATGTTCCATATTAAGTTAAAAAAATATAAGCTCCAAAACACTATTTAATGTTTTTGTATATGCTTATTATAATCAAAAATGAATAAAGATAGGGGTAATAGTAAAAATGCACTGTGTTTTACGGATCGGAAGGAACTTTATCAGATGTTTCTCGGGTAGTTGATTCTATAGATTAAATATGAATTAACGGAATGCATCCTTGCTGTAGTTATTTGGTAAAAAGTTGCGAATAATTTCTAAAAATTAATTTTATGTTTGGCCAATAATATGGGAGACACTGCACTGGTCCGAGGAACACTGATGATCGTTCCTTAACCAATGCCTACAAATTGAGCATAGGCTAATCTCTCATGAAAAGTAGGACCAGTTTGTGTATATATAGATACTTTTTATCTCATTTTATTTGTATTTTTTTCAAAATAAAAATTATGTACCCCCCACCCCTGCCAACAAAATTTGAGACTTAGCCCCCCCCCCCCCTAACTGAAATCCTGGGTACGCCCTTATATATATATATACATATATACTCATATAAAGTAAGTATTGGAAAAGTTTGATCGTGGTGTCATATATAAGATTAATATTAAGAAAAGCCTGAAAAAGAGGTATGCTAAATTTCAAATGGATAATCATGTGTGTTACAAAGAGTACACTCTAGTGAAATAATACGACGAGTAAGATATTACTGTTCGTATTAATTGTTTTCTGAATCGTGCAATTCGAGAAATTTTCCATGCGTGCCAACTGTTATTCGGTCAGTTTTCGAGCAATTGTATGGCTGCCAACTTTGTACGCAGAGGGAAAATGCGAGAGAAAGGCAAGATAAAACAATTAATTTCACTAATTAATTTGAATTAATTAGTTTTTTACCAATTATTTTTACCGTAATTTCGGAAGCATACAAGTTTGCCAAGTTATTCTGAAAAAGAAATTTCGTTGAGCCGATAGATGGATCTTGCCAAAATTTTGTCAAAAGGATGTTGTTTACCAATTTAAGAAAACTTTTTCTTAAATTTTTTTATAAAAAAACATCCTTTTGACAAACTTTTAACAAAACTTAGTTGGCCACTGATTTTACAAAACTTTTCCATATTCTGTATTGAAGAACATTCTTTTGACAATGTCTTCTTGTTATTTTGACAAAATTTTATTTTCAGAGTACGAGTCACTCCACTGACCAAACTTAATTAGTCCCTCAATAATAAAACCAATTTAAACAATTTTCAGCATTTTGAAATAGTTTTGAAAACTGTCCTATTTCGCCAAAATGTCACCGATTTGGATGAAATTTCCTCACAATGTGTTATAATTTCCGTTACTTTCTTGTATTCCCAGTATGAAAAATGCGCGGGATTGTATAACAAAACTAGTAGCGTCTCACTGCGGGCATTCTCTCATCTATTTTCTGGTGCTGTCATTAACATCGGGAATTCGTGGAGGAAAAAGTGTAAATTTTCTCTTTCTCTATCCGCGATAGAGTGAAAAACCAAGTGAAAAATAGTTGTGCTGGAGTTATGGGCAATACAGATACGAAATTGAACTTCCGGAAGGCAATTGTACAATTGACCACAAAGAATCAGGTGAGAGGATTGAGTCAGCTGCTGACGGCTGTGAGGGAGGAAACAAAAAAAAAACATAAAAGAGGCACCTTCGATCCCACGCAAAAATCAATGTTTCACTTCTTTAGTGTCTTTAGTGATAAGGCATTGACAAATGATGAACCATTTATCTTGCCCTTTCAGCAAATTGACGCCACTGACGATGCATTCTGGGATCAATTTTGGGCAGAACATAGCACAAATGTCCAGGATGTTTTTGCACTTGTTCCACCCAATGAGATACGTAATTTGCGCCAGGAGAACCCAGCAAATCTCGCCACACTGCTCTATAAAGCCACAGAACGTCTGGTCCGTGCTGTGGATAACAGCTGTCGGACTCAGGCAGAACAGCAAATTGTTCTGAATTGCGTGCGCCTCCTGCAGCGCATTCTGCCCTATATATTCGAAGATAGTGAATGGAAAAATTTCTTCTGGTCCCAACTACCATCCGGCAATGAGGGGGATGACTCCTCAACGCCTTTGGCACAGAGTCTGCTCAATGCAATATGCGTGAGTTCTATTTCTATACACAGGATATAGCAATTGAAGATGCAACATTAACAATTGAAACTGCGTGGTGCATAAATACCATAATTTGTCAAATTCATAAATGATTATTCCATCATTTCATGGACAAAAGCATTATGTAAAATAACGAAAAGTCCACGTTTCCTGGAAAATGGCTAAAAACAATGTGAATGTGCTCATATGAACTTTAATGTTCAGTGGCAGAGCCAAGAGGTCCCAAATTTCTACGGTTACGTAGAGGATAACAAATACGAAAGGGAAGGGTGCTCCTATTAACAGGGACTCTACCAGACGAATCTATCTTATTTCTGTAGGACAGACTGTCCTTCCGGTGAGCGTCGGCGTTATTAATTGCAATCCAAAGATAAAACACACAATTAACCAAGAAGTCTAGGTCCACTCGCACTAGAACTGGGGAAAACAATAATTTATAGAACACGAAAGAAACCCACAGAAGATCTTCCAGAAGGATAAATTGAATCCAAGATATTCGGATTTAAAACAAGTATAAATTACAACTAGCGTCATCTGAAAATCCAAATCTAATTTAGTTTTGCCTTTTTTGACAGTTGGTAGCACTGTCGCCAGTTTAGATACTCGCATATCCAAAATCGTCAAAAACAGATACCAACATTCAATTAAGTATTTTGTTTATACCAATTACGCAAATTGTGCAATTCCAAGAAATACTAACAAAATCATATTTTAGGAACATACACTTGCTTGTTTTTACACAAAATAATAATAACCACAGTTGTTATAGGGCAGAGAATAGTGAAATAAGAAAATTCAACATTTTGTTTAAAATTCCATGTAATATTATTGAATATGGGTAAAAATGGTGTTTGTCATCTACAAAACGCTGTATTATCGTTTATTTGCACAAGGAAAGTGAATCCATCAGAAATATTGACCAAAAATCAAGAGTTTCCAAAGGCGCTGTTGAGAGTTCCATCAAAATTTTCAAGAAAACTGATGGTTTCAGCAACCGAAAACGCTCCGTTCGGCTCCGAATAACCACGACACGCGAAGATACGATGAGTGCTATACATCATAACATGCGGAACCGGCGACATATGGGCCTCTGAACTTGAAACCAATTTACCCGGCGGAACCAAACTACAGTAGACTCTCTCTCAATCGGGAATATGGGGCGAAATGTCATTCGGTTTAGCGATAGAATTGAGCGTCAAAGCCTTTGTAAATTCCACAAAAATCGCTCAATTATAAAGAATCACGATAAAATAGGAAGAACTGCAGAGAATTTGAGCGAATTAGCTTCATAATTAAGAGTGAAAATTGTCAACAAAATTTGTCGCCCGATTGAAAAAGAGCCGATTGAGTGAGAGTCTACTGTACGTATAAATTGTGTATATACGTTGTACGAATACTTAGTATCATCATGTACACCCAAACTTTTTACTCAGTACTATTTGCACCAAATGAGACCCGAAGTGTGCTTTTGTGTGAGTGTATCCGTGTGAAGTAATCTCTTACAGAGTAAATACGTAATACTACATACATCGTAAATATATAATAAAACCCTGTGTTGGGGACCAAGTCCCCTGGGTCAAACACATCAAGAGATAGTGGACTGTATTTATTTTTATTAACTCAATCACGCGTGGCGGACTGCAAGGACTTGATTAATTTGGCGGTGACTGAATGGCTGAATATTACGAATGTGTGTGCATGTATGTGGTGTGTTGATAGTTCCTAAAATATAACCTAAATTTCAATTCACTTCCTTAAACAAGATAATTCAATTCTTACTTTAACACAAACGGCCTCCGTTCGCTTCCATCAACCTCAAGCTATTTCACGAGTTTACAACCTGTAATTTAATAATTTTCATACTATCGCCATTTTGAATTTCTCTAATTTTTCTCTTTCAACCTACCAAGTTATAAAACTCTTTATCCTGACTCAGGACCTAGCTTGATCGTCTCCCAAGGAGTTCAGCCAAACCTATACAATGAATACTACTAAATTACATAGGTTTTGAACATGAGAAAATATCCTAACTTACGCAAATTCCTTTCCCAAAGAAATTACACAACTGCACGTCACGCCACGCTTTTCACAAAAAGACTGACAAATGTGCCGGAAGGCCCTATAGCCGATCGGGCGCAAAGTTTCAGAGTAACAGAAAAATCCATGGAATTTATCTTCTATTTTTCCGCGTGAGTTTCCGTGGAAAAAAACGCTAATATTCCGCTTGGAATTCTGCGGAGTTATCGGTTTGTTTTCGTGTGGATTTCCTTGAAGAAAAATCCACGGTATTTTCTTGCAACATATCTGAGACCATTCCCTGGAAATTGATTCAAAATTTCCTTTAAATATTCCGAGTACAATTTCCTTTCCATTTCCGGCTAAGAATCCATGGAATTGTACGCAAATTTTCCTTTTAATTTCTTTGAGGCCTCGAAAAAGTGAATAGAGGCCTCGAAAAAGTCACCTTTTTCAGTTCCACGCGTGCAGTGAAAGTGAAAAGTAGTGCTCCCGCAAGGAATTTACTGATTTTTGGTAAGTGCGATATCATTTTGAACCCCTTTACCTTGTGAAATGTTTCGGCAAAGAGAAGCCAAAAACTTTCTTGATAAAGATGCAGCCCGCAAAAGGAGGACAAGACAAGTCCGCAAAGATTTATTGCGCGACTATCCGGAAACATTAAATGCGCTCGAGAAAAGACTTTGTGCTGGACCACTTTCTGGGATGGGTTTTTCGCGTCTAGAAAATTCATCTGAATTGTATGTGGGTTATCGGGAGAATTTAGATACAGTCGGTGCAGTAGGATTTTGTCACCCACACGTCCCAAACCAAATATCAGCACAATCGTCCCAGTTTCAGCTGCCTGTGGTGCCTGTGATACCCAAGAATTTGGACTTTGAAAATCCGTTTGAGAATCGTCAATTTGCCTCTGTTTCCGAGATGGATTTACTTTGTCCAGGGAATTCCCCTGCAACATCCCAGTGGCATGGGCAAAAATCAGGTGCAGTCCAAACGTCCGTCTCTTATACAATAACTTCTGAAGCTCCCCAAATGTATATCTTTAGAAGACCGTAGGAAAAATTTCATTTTTGGTTCACCGGTGACCCAATCGTCCTTAAAGGGTTAAATATTTATCTCAGGTTTGAAAATACTATACCTATCATTAAGATCTTAATTTGTACTTTTACGTGAGTTATTAAATTGAGCAAATAGCTTCGCTTTTTCTAGAGTTTTTTTTTCATACCCCCACACAACAAAAATGGCCGTTGAGATGGTGGACCTCGAAATGGCTTCCTCATGAAGTAAGTAGTGTAGTACATAAAAATTGATAAAATTTCTTTACGACAATAATTTATTTATCTTTTTCTTTTAAAAGTACTGCAAGCAATTTGCACAGAAATAAGAATTACGAGGGAATACGAAGAAGCCAATAATAAGGCTTTAACAACAGCTCTCGAACAGCTGAAAGATCTGCAGACCCGAGTGGAATCTATCGAGAGAGCACTACGTCCTGCGAGACCAAGTTTCCCAATATTTGATATGGCGGGCCTTCTAAAGGTCAACAAGTCATGGCAGCACGATTTGACGTCAAGGAATAGACTGGTAAAAAAATTTGTATTAGAAAAAGATACAAGGATTGACGGAAGTGTCTCATGTTTATTTATCATAGAATTTTGCCTAAAATTTATTTTTATATGTGAATTATTTTTATTGTCTATCTTGTTAAATGAAACGACATTCATAATGCTAAATGAAACCTCTTTCAATAATTTAGAAAAATATAAATTACTATAGGGTAAAGTCGTCTGCCTTTGAATGCAGCAGCCTTTAAATATTTCAATTTTTCTCTTATTTCCCAAAACTAAAGTTCCAGTCTGTAAACTATACTTAATACTATTACATATTTTTTATTAACTTTGATTAATAAACTCAAATTTTTATTCTGGGAAATAAGAGAAAAACTGAAATATTCAAAGCTGCTGCATTCAAAGGCGGACGGATTAATCATTTAAGTTTATGATGCAAAAAAAATTAATTTTTAAAATGAAGTAGAAATAATAATACTGAAATTGACCTCAGATTTATTAGGTGAGATTTTTAACAATTCCTAGAGCTTAATATCTCCTAAACTAAGAGAGATATTGACTTGCGGTTTATGGCAAATATATAAAGGCCCAAAAGAATTTCTTAAAATGGCTATAACTTCGGTTCTAATTATCAGAATTTAAAAAATGAAGATATTTTAAGAAGGATAAAAAAATTCAATTTTCTGAGTTAAATATCTCAAAAACTTTTTTGTGCATCCGACTCAATTTTTAGAGTTGTAGCCGCAGATTATACCTTTCAAACAAAAAATACTTAAGTCGATCGATAACCCCTGACCCGAGCTATAAAGGGTCAATGTTCGAAAGTTAGTCGGCCTATATCTCCGGTTTTAATTAAAATTTTGACCTAAATTTTGGGTTTTTGTCGCTACAGGTAGCGCTGCAATGGTATCAAAATTTAAATTAATTTTTCTCAAAAACGCCATTGGTCATTTTGATAAAATTTGAAAGTGGTGTAGCCTAGGCTATGAAGTTTACAAAAACTGGCGTGGGCTCGCTGTAGTTACAACAGAACGAGAGATATGAGGGATCTAATTTCAGGAAATTCAATCCGCCATAACTCCAGTTATATTTGACCGAATTTTATGAGTGAGAGCTTAAATGAAAGATCTCACAAAATGCTACAACTCTCTAAAACATTTGAACTTCGTAGGACCAACGCAAGTGGAAGAAGGGCGGCACTTCAGCTCTAAATCGAATTTGCATGCATTTCGATTTTGCTCACGTTAAGAATCTCACCTACAATAAACTGATCTAGGGTTATCACCAGCTTTATGTTCAATCGCTTTTACAGGAATTTGAATTGAAATCCCTGATAACGTCTAAAAAATGGCTTACAAGGATCTTCAATGATGATTTCCTAGATCACACCTTTTGTCTTCAGCCCAATAATGAGAAACTAAATTTAAAAGAGCAGCCTGTCATTCAGTGGTGTCTGGGTAAGTGTATTTAAAAAGATATTTTTATTATGTATTAAAGGAAAAATCTATATAAAAAATTAGGAAAACGAGACTTCTTGCTCCTCTAAGTAAAAATATGATTAAAAAGGTCAGTCAAAATAAAATATAAATACGTTATTGTTAATTAATATGCACCAAATAATTGTAATTTTTCATTGTAAGTTAATTTATTTAAAGCTTTTGTGTGATTTTGCTTACTTTTTGTGGGTGTTTTGTTATTGTATAAATGCTTATTGCCTAGAATTAATATTTTTGATCAATCAAATATGCATGTATTTTAAATATTACTGGAATGTTCAAAATATGAATGTTTCCAATCTAAAACACCCTTTTGTTAAAATTGTATGCCTTTCGCACTGGCTGTTGCTTTTTCATATGCAAAATGTAAAAAAAAAATTTCCAGATCAATCATCTGCTTTTTGCTCTGTTCTTACACATTATCTGTCCTAATTTTTAATAAAACGCAAACCATTTTCATAAATTCGTTTGATTAACAATCTCTATTCTATATATACAAGCTACTCAGTCAATTCCACAGTGTAATTAATTTTAACAAATTTCAGGTTCTATCGGCGATCAAGGGGCATCATCATTGTCCCATCAATTCAAATGTGTAAAAGACAACAAACGAAAGGAAAGGAAGAGACTGGAGAAGCTAATCCAGCAACCCATGTCGTAATAGGTGGTTTGATACTTCATTGTGGAAACGGGATCCAGAAGGACCGTTAATACCTCTTGGGAATTGAATACATAGAAGAGAGTCCCTTCAAAGGTTAACTTCAGTTGCATAAAAAAAAATAGATACGAATGTATTCTTTTCTTCAATGAATTGACTTTTGCATTTTCATTCATTCATTTTCAATTGCTTATCCCTATTGGGGTCGCGGGACTATATGAGAATTTACGGGAATTTATTTTATATATGTATATATATATATATGAATTATTAAAATAAAATGAAAAACAAGTAATTAGTGTTTATTATTATTGTATTGGAAAATATATTTTAAAAAATTCACAGGAAAAGTCTAGGAATTTCTCAATAACAATCCATGGAAGCCTTTCAGACCGTTGCATGGAAAATTCTGCGGAGATTTTTCTTGGAAATAAACAGGATTTTTCCGAATATTTAAAGGGCTGATTATCAATTTTAGCGCTAATAATCCCTGGGAAAAGGCGCGGAAATTTTCTCCGGAAAAGTCCATGGAAACTCGCGGACATTTCTTATTAGACGGTCCTATAGAGAGTTCCGCAAACGTCCATGGAACTCTAGAAGGAAAATTAGCGCCAAATTCCTCCTCGGAAGCCCACGCGGATTTTCAGCGGTAAAATCCAGGGAACTCCAGGCGGATTTTTAGCGTTAAAATCAGCGGACATGGCAGAAAAGACTGCTGGAAAGCCAGTGGAATTTCCGCGGCCGTCGGCTATAGGGGGGCTTACATAATAAACCTTCAAATATTTCCGCCAGTCGGCGCTCGCGTTTCCAACACCCTGTATGACAAAAAATGCTGTTGGCAGGCGTGTTGTCAGCTGCTTTAACAACGGGAAATATTTGCCATTGGAATATTCTGTTTACAAATTATGTGTTACAATTACAAATAAGTAATTTCAGTGATTATAATAATATAATAATTATGCTACGCTGTATTATCTGTAGAAAATAGTGAAGTGATAATATAAAAGAAGTTGCAAACCTAAAATGCGCGAGTTTTTATTCCATTTTGTGAGTGTTTTTGAGAAATATTTTTTTATACGATACTTTGTGATAATCTAATTTGTTCAATCGTTATCTCTGATGAAATAAAATATATTAAAATCCTTGCGACTACTATAATTTCGTCAATATTTGGAAATAAAAACGGCAGGTGCTTGTGACAAGTTTGTTTGGCCGCCATTTATTCTCGTGGGCGCGCATATGTGTGCGTGAGTGTTGAGAGTTATTTTCGTGATACAAGTACGTAGTTTATACAGAATTTTCGTACACTTATGTACACCTATGGAAGTTCCGTCCAGATCGTCGAAATAGGCGTCAACTGCAAGCTCGACCTTAGTATTCTTGGGAAATCTTTGTCCACTCAGCTATTTTTTCATGTTTGGGAACAGAAAATAGTCTAATGGGGCCAAATTTGGAGAGTAGGGGGCGTGAGCAAGCAGTTCGAACTTCAATTCCTTGATTTTGACCTTTGGGCATCGCGACACGACGCTGTTTTTGCTTCGGTGTGAGCAAACGCAGCACCCATCTTGCACAAAGCTTTTTCATGTTCAAATTTTCTGTCAATATGCGATGTACGGCACTTTTTGAAAGGTCTGGCATGTCAGCAAGTTCAAGCACTTTCAATCGACGATCACTCAATATCATTTTTTTGATTTTAGTCACATTTTCCGGTGATATTATTATTTGGGATTTCCCAAATATTATTATTTGGGATTTCCATCTGTCTCCTTGATAAAGATTGACATGCCATGAACGCTTAAGGACCCAAATAGATATAGCCTGATCCTAGAAAATATTTAAATAAATTGTTTTATACTTAGAGAAGCCTCATAGTGATAGAAATATTAATCCACGAATTCGCTAAAGTCCTTTGCTAGTTTAAATCATATTCAGGCTTTTCTTTAAATTTTAAAGTAATGCAAATTGTGTTTATGGAGAATTTTGTGCGGTTTTATGTTAAGGTAAAATTCCTTCCACTAGGATTTGCTCTTCTGCCCAGACTTCACAGTTGTAGCAACGCGTCGGTCAGGACCGGACAAGGCAGAGGAGTTGACAAATATTGACAGCTGCGAGTATATTTGGGAGGCTGGAGTAGGTTTTGCTCAATCACCACCAAAGCATTCGCATTTGGAACTCCGTCGCACGGAATTGCTCAAATTGCTACTCACGTGCTTCAGTGAGACAATGTACCGTGTCCCGAGCACAAGTGAAGAGCCTAATAAGTGGATAGCTCATTTCACAAGTGCTGACAATCGCCATGCTCTCCCACTCTTTACTTCCCTCCTCAATACTGTTTGCGCCTATGATCCAGTCGGCCTGGGCGTACCGTACAATCATCTTCTGTTTACGGACACAATGGAGCCTTTGGTGGAAGTCTGCTTGCAGATTCTCATTGTTACTCTGGATCATGACATGACGCTAAACAGTCCAACGACAGCGGCCTACGATGAAACGACGCTCGGTGATAATCTCTTCATCAACTACTTGAGTCGTGTGCATCGGGATGAAGACTTTCACTTTATACTCAGAGGGATAACGCGACTTCTGAATAATCCTCTGGTCCAGAGCTACTTACCAAATTCAACAAAGCGCCTCCACTGCCATCAGGAGTTACTGGTATTTTTCTGGAAGATTTGCGACTACAACAAGAAGTTCCTCTACTTTGTGCTGAAAAGTAGCGACGTCCTAGACGTTCTCGTGCCCATACTCTATCATCTCAATGACTCAAGAGCTGATCAATGTACGTTTTCTTCATTTTTTCTGTGTATTTAATATAGAATCTGGTTGATTCTAGACAATTCTATATTCTATTGATTGCAGCTCGTGTTGGATTGATGCACATTGGTGTCTTTATACTGTTGCTGCTGTCAGGGGAAAGGAACTTCGGGGTACGCCTCAATAAACCGTATACAGCAACTGTTCCAATGGACATTCCTGTCTTCACTGGAACTCATGCTGATCTTCTTGTGACGGTCTTTCACAAGATCATTGCCACTGGTCACCAAAGACTTCAACCACTCTTTGACTGTCTTCTGACAATTCTTGTCAATGTTTCACCCTATCTCAAAACCCTCTCAATGGTAGCAAGCATAAAACTTCTGCATCTTCTCGAAGCATTTAGTACGCCATGGTTCCTCTACTCAGCTCCGGCCAATCATCATTTGGTCTTCTTCCTACTAGAGATCTTCAACAATATCATTCAGTATCAATTTGATGGGAATTCCAACTTGGTGTACACAATCATAAGGAAGCGCCATGTATTTCATGCTCTGGCGAATTTGCCATCGGATATGGGTGGGATATCGCGATGTCTTAGTAGCAGAAAGGGAGCTAGACGAATGGCCCCGGCTGCTGTAGCCAAAGAGCCACCACAGTCTACGGATGCTGATGAGGAAGACGAAGAGGAATCTGAAGAAGACAATAAAAGTGACACGATTGTGGAGGAAGAATCGATGGAGGGGTCAAAGCCTGCTCTGCCAGCTGAACCGGGAACACTAAAGGCTTCCCTGCTGGATACACCAGCCATTGGACAGATGACAGAACGAGAATCAGCTCATATGAATGCATCTCAGTCTCAGGAATCACCGACCCTGTGTGATCTGAATGCAACGCTTGCAACGCTCTCATGTGAAGATGCGAAAAGTGAGGCTTCCTCCAAGAGTCCGGCCGCTTCGGTAAGTTTCTCTTACGACATGTTAAAATTTACACATTTTCAGCCATGTAGGGAAATCTGATCATCCATGTGGGGAGATCAGGTAGAGGATCTTAGATTACCTTGAATATCTTGGTTTAAATTTTATATCCCAACCTGTGTAGGGGAAATCAACTAAGCTGAGAGTGATAAGATGCATGAGTGCGACAACTTGGCTTTATATGAACTAAGTGGATGACCTTATGAGTGTGTATGGCATATAAATGAGAATAGAGACTCTGGACGGCACCTCCTGCCTTGAAAAATTCCAATCTTCCACTTTTCGCAGAGCCTTTTCACTCTTTCTTCCGCATGTTGCGGAGAAATCTTACTTTCTCACTTGTTTGACTGTTAACAATGTGGACGCCGAATGCCCCAAATGCAGTATTCTGGTTGAAATCGTAGAATGCTATTGATATTTTAGGGAAATGTCACCTTCTATCACCAATGATTCTTTTCCTTGGATAATTCACTTTGTTTTGGCATGGAACACCTTTTCTGAAGATATTACTTTACGCGATGCTTTCACTTTCATAGACTTTGATAAACTAAGAACTGTGTGTTTTTTCTTCCCCTCAAAAAAGAAGGAGAATTTTGTCGCTCAATCGCCTTCTAAAGATGACCCCATAGCAAAATTCCGCAAAAATTCCAATGGAAAACTTGCGTCCAAATGGCTAAATTCGCTGGAATTTGACGCTAAAATTCCACTAAGTTTTCCTATGGAATTTAAAGCCGGAAATTCCATGGAAATCATAGTACTCCATGGAATTTACTAGTACGACATGCTGGAATTCCAGCGTTAAATTCCGCGGTATTCCGCGGAAGATTTATATGGAAACTCACACGTGAAACGTCCGCGGGATAAGCTGGAAAAAACATATGGAAATTTCCACTATCTTTCCATAGTGTTTTATATGGATTTTTCCACTAGTTTTCTGAAATGTCAAACAAATAAAATGGTGTTGCGGCAACTTTTAGAATTTGTTTCCAAACCTTCCGCAAACATTTCTAGTGATTCATGTGGCAATTATAATATAATTAATTATGCGATGCTGCGTTTCGTGTAGACAATAATGAAGTGATTACATTAAATAGGTCGCCAACCTAAAATAATACTGTTTTTATGTTAATTAATAAATATTTTCGAAAAAATTATTTTTTTTTACAAAATATTTTTTTATTGCTTAAAGTGTTAATTCGTTATTGCTGATTTAGTAAAACATATTATAATCCTCGTAATCTTTGCTATTTCTTTAATATTCGGAAGTAAAATCACGAGGTGCATGTGACAGCTTCATTTTTTCTCCATTTTATTTTGGTGGAAAAATCCACATAAATTCCACGAGCATTTCCATGGATGTATTCTATATGAAAAATCCAGCATAAATCCATTAAATTTTCCTTGGAACCTATTATGGAAAATTCCTATGGAATTTTTTAAGGCAAATAGTGGAAAATTCCGAGGATTTTTTCGCTTGTTATTCCTATTCCGCTTTCTTTTGCTATGGGGGAACGCACTGCAGCCAACTGTGTTTCGACGAGTTTCTTTTTTGACAGTTAAGGCTGAACACAAACCCGCCGAAATGTATTTGAACTTTTCTTCACTCTCCTAACCTAACGAAGAAAGTAGGAAGGTTAGGAAAGAGCCCCATAGCAAAATTCCGCAAAAATTCCAATGGAAAACTTGCGTCCAAATGGCTAAATTCGCTGGAATTTGACGCTAAAATTCCACTAAGTTTTCCTATGGAATTTAAAGCCGGAAATTCCATGGAAATCATAGTACTCCATGGAATTTACTAGTACGACATGCTGGAATTCCAGCGTTAAATTCCGCGGTATTCCGCGGAAGATTTATATGGAAACTCACACGTGAAACGTCCGCGGGATAAGCTGGAAAAAACATATGGAAATTTCCACTATCTTTCCATAGTGTTTTATATGGATTTTTTCCACTAGTTTTCTGAAATGTCAAACAAATAAAATGGTGTTGCGGCAACTTTTAGAATTTGTTTCCAAACCTTCCGCAAACATTTCTAGTGATTCATGTGGCAATTATAATATAATTAATTATGCGACACTGCGTTTCGTGTAGATAATAATGAAGTGATTACATTAAATAGGTCGCCAACCTAAAATAATACTGTTTTTATGTTAATTAATAAATATTTTCGAAAAAATTATTTTTTTTTACAAAATATTTTTTTATTGCTTAAAGTGTTAATTCGTTATTGCTGATTTAGTAAAACATATTATAATCCTTGTAATCTTTGCTATTTCTTTAATATTCGGAAGTAAAATCACGAGGTGCATGTGACAGCTTCATTTTTTCTCCATTTTATTTTGGTGGAAAAATCCACATGAATTCCACGAGCATTTCCATGGATGTATTCTATATGAAAAATCCAGCATAAATCCATTAAATTTTCCTTGGAACCTATTATGGAAAATTCCTATGGAATTTTTTAAGGCAAATAGTGGAAAATTCCGAGGAATTTTTCGCTTGTTATTCCTATTCCGCTTTCTTTTGCTATGGGGAGAGAAGCTCAAATGTCAATCCACGTTTTAATTTTGATGTTCTACATGTAGTCATAACGTAAATGCAGTTAGTACAGTTGCTGATCCAACCAACGAAATGCTAGTAACGGATTGCTTGATCGATCAATGTTTAAAGCATGGGTCATTTTTCCTGCAATCAGCGTAAACTATGGATTGTGTTGCTCCCTCATGATATTCCAGTAATATAAGTCAATCAGAAAAACATTATTTTACGAATGATAACAAATAAGATCCATCTTTCATGATTCCGTAGCCAGCAACTAGTCCCAAAGGCAATACCAGTGGAGCATTGAAGCGTGCTGTAGCACAACGAGGAAGTATTCGAGTGACGTCAAGTGGGCCAGCAGCATCCTCAGCCAATGTATGGACTCCAACCCCAGAATGGGTGGCATCGTGGCGAGCAAAGTTGCCGCTGCAGACGATAATGCGTCTACTGCAGGTGCTTGTTCCACAAGTTGAAAAGATTTGTATCGACAAAGGGCTCACGGATGAATCGGAGATACTGAAATTCCTGCAGCATGGGACCCTCGTGGGTCTGTTGCCTGTGCCTCATCCAATTCTGATCAGAAAGTATCAGGCAAATAGTGGAACTACAGCTTGGTTTAGGACGTACATGTGGGGCGTTATCTATCTCAGGTAGCCTCATTTTATCACTAAAATACCACCATGAGCTTTAATTCCAGCTGCTAATGAACATTTTCCCTGTTTCTTTGGACTTTCAGAAATATCGAACCAGCCATATGGTATGACACGGACGTGAAACTGTTTGAAATTCAGAGAGTCTAATGTTGAACACAGTGATTCAAGTCAATTTTGTAGAAGTTTTTTTTACTGCAATTCTTTAGTTTTCTATTTATTCTTCCTATTGTACCTTACTTTTTTCCAAGATTTTTTTGTGATATTTCAGAAAATAATCTTTTTTTTCTTTTTTTTTTTTACTTAAGGTGCGCTTTAAATGTATTTTTACTTTTTGAAAACCTGTTTTTTAGTTTCTTTTTGAAACACTTTCTCAGTCTACAGCATTCCACTAATTTTCGAAAATTTTCAAAACTCATACTAAAATTAAAATCTTATCAAGTCACATTTTTCAAACTCTGACCAAAAGTATCATATAAAAATATCAAATGAAGGAGCTATAACCACCATATACATTTATTGCTGAATATTGTGTATAGTAAAAGTGTAATTATGAAAAATAAAAATTTTAATTAATCAAAAATTATGATTACCAAACATTAGGATGTTGTATCCAGAAGGAATATCGGGAAGGTTTAAGTTGATTCTTTTATTTATATAGTACATATGGTCGATCCAAGCCATATTGCTGTTTACGGTGTTATATTGGATACAAAAAGAGAGTGATTGATACTGTCGAAAGGCTTTTGAAAAATCATGAAGGATAAAAGTGCAAGTGGTTTTCAGTCTCTAATGTAGAAATCGTGGTTAAGTGAGTCTAAAAACAAATATTAATCACATGTAAAACATTTATAAAATATCCAGTAATACAAAATAATTTGAATTAGACGACTTTTACTTTAAAAGAAGCGAAGTAGTCTTATTGTGAATGGGCCTTTATTCATTTAGAGCTGTCACTGCTAGTAGTGTTTTGTTTTGGTTGCGTTTAGTGAATAAATCAGAAGAATTTGACAAAAATATCAGCTATAATTAATTAAATTATATCATACAATGATTATTGTTCAATATATCTTCAATCAGTGAATGAATATAAGTTAGAGAGCATACAACAAAATGGTAAGAATGAATTGTTTTTATGAGATATTTCTTTAAGGGACGAACGTATAGTCCGTATAGTCCTTATAAGTATTTCACAATATCTGATCCGGGCTATAGCCAGAGCCCCAAGCATTTAAAACTTCTTACAACTCTTACTACAATCCAATTGAAAACGGTCATCTCACAATAATTTTGTTTGTTAACCATAACCGGGAATTAAACATTCATTTATCAAGTTTTCTATATTCAAGAAAATCTCCACTAAGCAATTTAGCATTCCGTTGAGAATGCATATAGTCAAGTGTGCTAATCTGGGCGCTTCGCTATCTGGATCGTTTATGACTAATCCACTTAAAATAATATTTTTATTTTTATTTCCGTAATATAGTCACTGCAGTAACGTAATATAACTATTCAAGTTTGAGAAAAAGGAAAAATAATATTTTTATCCATTAAATAAGTGAGTGTAATCGACTCATTTCAATCTTGTGCCAGCTGGGTTCTTCACTAAACATTTTCTAGCAGTGATATTTTCGCTAACGACAGCTGGTTGATTGAAAACATTTATTGTTTTTTCCGTGTGAAAAAGTATTTTAAATCCAAAAGTTTAATTAAAAGCGAATTAGCGAAAAGGCGACCCAGTTAGTGCATGCTGACTTATTTCAGTATTATCATTATTTTATAAATTTTCTTTAATATTTTTGATAATTTTTTTATATTATGTTTCTGAATGAAACAGTGAATAATTCTATGGATTTAGAGTAAAAAAGAATTTCATCAGTCCGAAAACAAGCGTTTAAGTAGCACTCTTCGGAAAACGATCCGGTTACCCCACCTTACTATATGGCTTGTACTTGATGAAACCACACTTCGATTGTTTCCAAACTATCTGACTCAATAAGTTTAGGAAAAGCTGCATATTTCCGAATTTTTAGAGAAGTCTTGCCTCTTTGAACATTTAATGTGCATGCTAGTAAAAGTGATTTTCATAAAATTCGGAATCGTCTTTCCCGTCTTATGCATTTTGTTGTTAAAATTAAGAACTGACTGATCAAGAGGAATGTTGCATTTATTTGAAACAAATAAGGTTTTTCAAGTGACTTATGTTTTTTTTTAATCATATCGAGGTGTAAAAATTAAATTAGTCTTCGCCAAAAACGGGTTACATCGATGGCAAGAGGACTTGATGACAATAATGTCTCATAGACACACTTACGACTAAAGACTAAAGTTTGGATACGACTAAGCTCGTTCATATCAGTTCCTGACACACTTCAAACGAGGTTTAACATATACTGGAACTCACAAAATATAGCTGTTGTGGGTTTATATGGAAATATTTTATTGCAATGTAAATGTACTCTATATGAATTAGATTTAAACAGATCGCAACTCCTATTTAACAGGGGGAATTTGAGAGAAATTATAAGACTTAACAAAGGACATTAGCTAAAATTTCCATCTCGTAAAGTTGGGTGTAGACGTTATCTCAACTTGCAGGGGTTCTGAAGAGAGTCTGGAAACAGTAGAACATATTTTTGTGCTACTATTTCAAATTTTCAAGCCAGAGAATTAAGATTTTTAAGAAAGAATTACTGACACTGAAAGACGTTAAAAAAGCGGTAGTTCAGAGCATTCTGCAGTTTAGACGGTTTAGACAGTCTTTGAAAAGAACTAAAGTAAGGTTTGTTGGGTAGATATAAGGGGCTCAAATAGAGCCTAGGTGTATGCGGTCCATAGATCGAATCATGCTTCCTATACAATCTACAATCTACCCTAACGATCTGTCCAAAAGAGAGTGGAACCTTTTCCCGATCACAATAAAAATTCAATTTGCAAATTGTTTCTACGACTGGGATCTCCAAAAATCCAGAATAATCATACTGAGCAAGTGGGACAAATACCGACAGTTACTAACATCAAAAACATGAAAATCTCACCTCCTTGAAGCTGGCCGAAGGTTTGTGTCTTGGCTAAGGCCTATTCAGCCTAATCTCTTATGGCCTCTACACATTGGGAGCAATTTTTGTCAAAAATTGCTTTTTTGAAGGAAATTTCCTGCAGTGTTGAAAGTTGAAACGTCAAATTTCTGTCAAAAACGCAATTTTTGACGAAAATTGCTCCCAATGTGTAGACGCCTTTAAACCTCTGACATTAACAGTGACTCAGAAAACCCGGAACATACTAAAATACTTCTCCGGGGCAGTTAAAGACCGTCATATCCAAATAATTGCATTGAATTGAATTTTATTCATGACCAAAATTCAAAGTACTTACATAGAACTATATTATAAAACAAATTATTTCAAACCCCATTTTAAAGTACTTAATCAAACTCGCTCTCAGTTTAAAGTTACTCGCAAAATTGTAGACCACATTTTGTAATTCTTTTACAGAAACTTTTCATTTTGGAAACCAAGATGTTTTCAAAGTTAAATTTTAAAAATTTTAAAATAACTGGGGCTCTGGATAATTCATACGTGAAAATCTATAGTTATTTCTCTTATTTTTTCTTAATATTGCCTTAAATTTTTGTTTCCTAAAGTCAATTACATATCGTACATCCTATGAACTTGTTTCTTTCACAGTTAGCAGTAATTCACTGCTCATTTAATTGGACATTATAAAATACGAGTAATCTACTTCGCAATTGAAAGAATTTTCCCATATAATTCAAAGAGGAGATCACAAAGAACTTTTTGGAAATTTTAGTTAATTTTTGAGAAATGGCAGATAATACCTTCAATCCAAGATATTTTTCCATGTTGGCCCGTTGTATGAAGAAACGCGATGAGTTACGTGGAGTATATCAGAAAGATGAACAAGACCAAGACCCTCAAGAAGATGATAGTGTCATTCACACATGTTTCAGTTCTTTGGAACTTAAACTCCTTATAAGAGAATTCAATCCTTCAAAAAATAAGGATTTATACGCTACAGAGTGGATCAGAGAAATTGAACAACTAGGACTAATCCACAATTGGGATTCTGGTCACAAGTTGTTGTATGCATCCATGAGACTGGGTGGTATTGCGAAGTATTGGTATCAATATTCAATTAAGTCTATAAATAACTGGGACGATTTTAAGAAGGGATTGATGGGAAATTTTCCAAGGACTATCGATGCGGCTGATGTTCACTCGAAGCTCATTGCAAAGAAGCGACGTTCCGTTCAAATGCTTGAAGAGTATTTCCATACAACCGTGCAGTTGGGAAAGAGAATCAAGTTAAGTGATGATTCTATCAAAGATTATCTTATTCGAGGACTCGAACAGCCTAAACATCAATTAATTCTATCCTCAATCGGACCGTGTAGTCTTGGTGAGTTTTTACAACATATGCAACGTCTTGAAGGAGATTCTCAAGCATCTTCAATGCGTCAACCATCGTCTACCAAAGAAAAGTCTCAAGAAATTACATCGGATCGTTTAAAAGCTTCGATATTACAGAAGCACCGATCTCCGATTAAAACCGATAGGGAAAAACCTACTGAGAAGTTAGAAAAAGATTACGATATATTACTTGCTCCTCAGGCAGTTACAAATAAAATACATCGCCGCAAGTCCTTTATCTGCGAGTCAGAAGATCATTTGGCGAATATTTGCCCGACAATTCCGAATAATTCTGATGGTCAATCTGATAGTAAGCCTAAATCACCCAATTCACCTCAGAAGTTAACGGGTGAAGACAATGATGATGATCCTGAACATATTAATTCCTCAAATTCTGAAAGTCATGAAGACTTGAAGGAAAACAAAAAGTCAACGAGAGAAGATGACGAAAAAGATTGGGTGATTGCTTTACAAAACAAAGACCCTACGATTTTTCGATATCGTCAAATTCTCAAGGGAATCATAAAGAAAGACAAAATGAAGGTCGATGTGAAGAAAGGTTTTCGATTAATAAATGGAAGACTATACTCATGTCAGAAAGATGGTCTGCGATTTGTAGTACCACAATATGATCGTTATGAGATTGTATCCAGTTTTCACGCATCTAATGGCCATTTGAGCGCAGAAAAATCTATCACAGACATAAGAAAAATATATTCCTTTGTACCTTTAGCCAATCTTGTTAAAAAATTCATGAAGAATTGCACTTTGTGTTCAATTCGAAAAATGGAACCGAATGAAACTCTACATGATATCTACACGGGGCAATACACACCAATTCCCTTTCATACGATATGCGTAGACTTTTGTGGTGCTTTCCCGAAGACTCCCAAGAATAGTCAATACGTCTTTTCTGTGATTGATAGCTGCACAAAGTTCATGGTACTGAAAGCCGTCGCTGATCCAACAATGAATATTGCTATGAAAGTCATTGATTTGATTGCCGAATACTTCGGAATGCCATATGTCGTGGTTAGTAAAGATAGTGAGATCTTCAAAACTGAAGACTTCAAAAAGTACTGCAAAGACAATGGTATCCAACATGTTCTGGTACCCAACGATGCATCAGGGGCTCTTGATAATTTGAGAAAAAAGTTTTTAACTGTTACTAACGGGGTTTCCGAACTGGTAACTAGGGATCAAGAAACAAGTTGGGATGAAAAATTGAAAGAACTTCAAATGTCTTATAACACCCAGTCCCAACATGATATATTAAAAAGTTATCAAAATAGACTCCTTCAATATAGCCCAAGAAATTCTTTCACTGACAAATTATACCAAGCGATTAAATCTGATCGAAAAGACTTGAAGGAATCCGTTGAAGAGCAGGTATCTGACGATACTTCCATAGACAATGTTGAAGAAATTACTGAAGAAAGCGACACGAAATCTGAGAACATCGAGGAAACATCAGAACCATCTGCGACCTTCAATCCTGATGACCTAGTTTTGGCTAAACATACAATTTTTGAGGATTCCCATGAAACTGTTTCTTGTTATCGTGGACCGTACATCATAAAGAAAATCTTGCCACGTGGACGATGTCTAGTTACTGATACATTACTCACACAAATTACTTCAAAACGATTCAATAAGATTTTTCCTTCTAACCTACTGAAGAAATGGGTTACTGAAGAGGACTTGGAAAAATTCAATGAATTGCTTTTTAATGAGTCTGATGTAAAGGATGAGTTGTAACAATAAATTAAATCTGTGTAACAAATTGAAAAATTGAAAGTTGAATTATTATTGGTTATTGTATAATTTGGTATTATCCACAAAAAAATTGATTTTTTATGGATTTTAGATGATTTACTGTTTTTCAAGAGCCTCAAGTGGGTCAGTGGATAGAGTAGTGGCTCTATGACTGTGAGGTCTCGGGTTCAAAGCTGAGCAGCAGCAGAAAAAGATTGCTCATGCCATATCGGCTTTGAATTCGTCCAGTGAATGAATGAATAGTAATGCCAATGATTGACAAAAAAGTGAAACGCCTAAAACAAGAGAGGCTGGTACGAGAACGAGTTTCAACATGAAAATGATACTTCAGTCGATAAAAATATTCACTGTCACTGATCCCAAACACACACTGATATGGGCTGCTGTGATATAGTAGCGGCACTACTTGCCCACAGAGCTGTGATATGAAGCAGTTGCCCGTATCGGGGGATAAGATAGAATAGGAGTGGGGAAGCATAAGGAGCCCAATTGTGGCCTGGATGCATCAGTAATCCGAAATGGTAACAGTAATGAAACAGGAAACAATTACAAATATCATTTTCGGTATCAATTATCAGAATATCGGAGAGTTGAGTGTACTTTACGTAGATCGCAACAGAACTATCTAATTACTGGTTGTATATGCTATCATTTGCGTTTTAATAACAGAGTTTTGACCATGGAAATTACTAAGGTTTCAATATTAAGATGATTAGGTTATTATTATTAGGAATTAGGCTTTATAATTCCCAGAGTTTAAATTTAAACGGTTTAAAAAAAATTAAACCCTTTTGATCTGAAATATCATTACTAATATTTATACCTGCGATTGCAATGTAGCTTTGTCAAGCATGTGTACCTTAGAATGAATGATTCCCAAAAAGGAGAAAGGGGTGGAATGAATTCTGATCAACAGCAAGAAGCGACCAAATTTTTTAACTCCTTGCAAGGGCATGATAATTAAGATTATCTTATAGTATGTTTACCTGTGATTGTAATTGAATTGCGTTATGTATGTGCTGGATAGAATGAAAGACCCCTTAAGGATTGTGAAAGATACCTATGGTGATGATAAATGTGTGATGAGGATATATACGGTGAAATGATTGACCCCTTGATGAATGAATGGAGGAATGGATAGATGATTAGAATCCGGCGATAAATGACCAAATTCTTGATTCCTGTCAATTTCTGCAACGGCATGATGACAAACGCAATCTTGTCTACTTCAGCAACTAATTTTATTAAGGCAATTCGCCAAGATAACTAAGATAATTATAAAAAATCACTGACCAAGAAAATTTTCACTGCCGCCACGATGACAGCTCGCTCAAAAGTTACGACGAAAAAATGTATGACGCGAAGTTATCCAGTTCCGGAGTTTCGCCGATTCGGAATCCGCCATTTCGAATGAGCAATTCAAATAGTAACCGTCAGTACTATACCATCTTCAATAACTCTAGAACCAATGCATTTACAAGAACTTAACAAAATAATTCAAAACAATTAACAAAACTTAAAAAAAATAGTAGTGCAGAGTGCAGGATATCAATTAAGTGTTTATGAAAGCATGTGCAATGAAATTGACTACATTTTCAACCTAAATTGCTCCAAAGCCGATTGTATTTCAGAAACCAAATTCATAAGTGGTAACCGCTTCGGTTATTAAAAAGTTCTAATACGTAAAACTAAAAAGAAATGCTTGAGGCTCTGGTTTATTTACATTATATCATATAAATAACCAGCCGGAAAAGGATCATTAAAAAAAAGAAATCAAAATTTCCGCTTGTAATTTGCAAACATTTCACAGTGAATTCTCTTTCATTATTTACATATCTAAGCTTTTACCGTGTTTCTTAAGCAACGAAAAAGTTTCCTTTTAATCCTTTTCATTTGCAGTTTGCAGTACTTATGTGATATCCTTTGTATATGATGTGCATCGCATATTAAAGAAAAACTTTGTATACATTGAAAAAGAAACTATTTAAAAGATTTTGTAACAAAGCTTCATTAAAAAAGAAATGGCAGATAATACCTTCAATCCAAGATATTTTTCCATGTTGGCCCGTTGTATGAAGAAACGCGATGAGTTACGTGGAGTATATCATAAAGATGAACAAGACCAAGACCCCCAAGAAGATGATAATGTCATTCACACAAGTTTCAGTTCTTTGGAACTTAAGCTCCTTATAAGGGAGTTCGATCCTTCAAAAAATAAAGATTTATACGCTACAGAGTGGATCAGGGAAATTGAACAACTAGGACTAATCCACAATTGGGATTCTGGTCACAAGTTGTTGTATGCATCCATGAGACTGGGTGGTATTGCGAAATATTGGTATCAATATTCAATTAAGTCTATAAATAACTGGGACGATTTTAAAAAGGGATTGATGGGAAATTTTCCAAGGACTATCGATGCGGCTGAAGTTCACTCGAAGCTCATTGCAAAGAAGCGACGTTCCGTTGAAATGCTTGAAGAGTATTTCCATACAACCGTGCAGTTGGGAAAGAGAATCAAGTTAAGTGATGATTCTATCAAAGATTATCTTATTCGTGGACTCGAACAGCCTAAACATCAATTA
The DNA here is from genome assembly GCF_024763615.1 of Phlebotomus papatasi. Lineage (NCBI taxonomy): Eukaryota > Metazoa > Arthropoda > Insecta > Diptera > Psychodidae > Phlebotomus > Phlebotomus papatasi. Next base: position 36,729,648 of record NC_077223.1, read on the forward strand.
ATTCTGTCCTCAATCGGACCGTGTAGTCTTGGTGAGTTTTTACAACATATGCAACGTCTTGAAGGAGATTCTCAAGCATCTTCAATGGGTCAACCATCGTCTATCAAAGAAAAGTCTCAGGAAATTACGTCGGATCGTTCAAAAACTTCGACATCAAAGAGTCGCCAAACTCCGAACAAATCTTCCGAGAAGTTAGAGAAAGATAACTTTGCATCAGTTGCTCTTCAGGCAATTAAAAAGAAAAACCGTCGCCAAAAATGCCCTATCTGCGAGTCAGAAGATCATTTGGCATATGTTTGCCCGACAATTCCGAATAATTCTGATGGTCAATCTGATAGTAAGCCTAAATTTCCCAATTCACCGCAAAAATTGACTGATGAAGACAATGATGATGATCCTGAACATATTGATTCCCCAATTCCTGAAAGTCATGAAGACTCAAAGGAAAATAAAGAGTCAATGAGAGAAGATGACGAAAAAGATTGGGTGATTGCCTTACAAAACAAAGATCCTATGATTTTTCGTTATCGACAAATTCTCAAGGGAATCATAAAAAGGGACAATTTGGAGTTAATTGTAAAAAGTAGTTTCCGACTTATGAATGGAAGATTGTACTCATGTCAGAAAGATGGTCTACGCTTTGTAGTTCCAAAGTATGAACGTTACAAAATTGCTGAGAGTTTTCACATTTCTAACGGTCATTTGAGCGCAGAAAAGTGCACAAAGGAAATCAAGAAGATCTATTGGTTTTCACGTATGAATACTTACATCCGAAAATACCTAAAGATTTGTACATTTTGCTCAATTCGTAAATTTAATCCAGAGGACACTCTTCATGATATCTACACATCACAGGATACGCCAATTCCCTTTCATACGACATGCGTAGACTTTTGTGGTGCTTTCCCGAAGACTCCCAAGAATAGTCAGTACGTCTTTTCTGTGGTTGATGGCTGCACAAAGTTCATGGTACTGAAAGCCGTCACTGATCCAACAATGAATATTGCTATGAAAGTCATTGATTTGATTGCCGAATACTTCGGAATGCCATATGTTGTGGTTAGTAAAGATAGTGAGATCTTCAAAACTGAAGACTTCAAAAAATACTGCAAAGACAATGGTATCCAACATGTTCTGGTACCTAACGATGCAACAGTGGCTCTTGATAATCTGAGCAAAAAATTTGAACCTCTTAACAATAAAGTCTCCGAACTTTTGACTAATGATCAAGAAACAAATTGGGATGAAAAATTGCAAGAACTTCAAATGTCTTATAACAATGAACAACGTCATGGGCCAAATAGCCAATTCCAATATAGACTTTTACAATATGATCCAAAAAAGAAACTCTTTGACAAACTATATGAAGCTATTAAAAGTGATCTAGAATGTTTGAAGAAATCTGTTGACGAAGAGGTTTGTGATGAGAGTGCCAAGGAAGATACTGAAGAGGTTACTGAAGAAAGTCATACTAAATCCGGGGACATTGAAGAAACACCAGAACCATCCGCGACCTTCAATCCTGGTGATCTTGTCTTGGCTTACCATAAGGTCTTTCAAGACACCCATGTAACAGTACCTTGCTATCGTGGACCGTACATCATAAAGAAAGTCTTGCCACGTGGACGATGTCTTATCACCGATACACCATATACACAAATTACTTCGAAACGATTTAATAAGATTTTTCCTTCCAACCAACTGAAGAAATGGGTTACTGAAAAGGATTTACAAAAGTTCACTGAATTACTTTTTGATGAAACGGATGTAGATAATGTGTTGACAGAATAAATAAAATTATGTGACATAGAAAATGAATACAAATTAAGTATAGTTGAGTGGAATTATTTAACTAGTCTTGAGAATCTACCTACATGCTACAAAGACCGTTACTTCCACTGGCATGTGGAATCCCGTCTGACGTTTGACAGAGGATAAGGAGGTTTTGCCCTTAAGCCTTAGTTCGCAGCTAACTCCAAGTCTAAGCATTATTCAAGGCCTTAACGTTAAGATTTAAAAGGTAAGCCTCAATTCATTGCTTGATTTTTCTACAAATATAAATTGCAGGCGAATTAATTTATCACACACACCTTATTCACTTTATTTCCAAATATTTTACAAACGGTAAACACACATGATTAGACAGAACACGAGTAAAGAATTTTCAATAGTCCCTTTTTTCATTTTCTGAATGTCAGACGTCCTAAATACTATAAAGCACTGGCTCAGTGAGAGTGGGTCTACCCCGCTGCAAAAATGCCAACAAGAACATTCGACCTTCCATGTTCCATTCCACAATTACTCCGTTATTTTTTGCCTATAGATTTTTACTGAAATTTCTTAGAGTTCTAGAGATCTAAGGTCATGAGATTTGGGTAGTGACTGAAAGAGTAAGATTGCGAGTAATAAGATGAGATCGACGCCAGCCAAATTCTAGGCGTCTGTCTCAGGTAACAAGCTGCCAAGATGAGGTACCTCTGGCGGTTAAGAGAATCACTCGTCGAGATCGACTGTGGAACGTAGCCGTTCGTGAGGAACTAAGAGTTGAGGAGTTGCTCCTTCTTGTTAAAAGATCATAACTTCAATGGTGCCCGTCAAATAATTTCGTCAGATATCTTTAGGATTTCTACAGAAAATATCTACACCTCTGCCGAAAATCTGCCGAGAAATCTGTAGATATTCCTACGAATTTTATTTGGGCTTGGGACAAAATTCGTCAGAAATTTTTGCAGATTTTCTGACGAATCCTGGTGCATACTCTGACGAATTTCTGTAGATATTTTGCCGATTTTCTGTAGATTTTTTCTACATTCCAGACTTTCCAGACAGCTATGTCTGAAAAGAAGGAATATTTTTCATTGAATTTTGTTTGCAAAATTCAATAGAGTGTTTTTTAGTGATATCACAGTGTTTATATAAAATAAAGAATTCTGTGACGCCGTGTTATAAGTTGAGAATTGTGAAGTGAAAACTTTAAGCAGAGTGACGACCTAAATTTCGTGTTTTTGTATCATTCTATGGGCGATTTTTAAGAAATTTGTATTTTTGCTTATATCTTTTTGCTTATCTAAAATATTTAATCGGTAATCCTTGTTAAACAGAGCGTACCATTTTCTTTGCAACTTCTACACTTTCTTGATAAATCAACTATATTTTTGATGAGACAATGGAGACTATGCAGATTTCCTATGCAGAAATTCTGCCGAAAATCTACAGAATTTCTCTAAATGTACTAGAATATACCGTTACAATTCAAAAAACCTCCGAGTAAAATCGGCAGGTAGAGCAATGATTTGACGGGTGGTCATGTTCAGCGTATGATGAATGAAGAAAGATTCCCCAGAAAAGCTATGCAAGCCATTACACGAGAATGCGTCAACCTCGATACAGACCTAGAACAATCCTGAAGAGACCTAAGACCTAGGATCCTGAATCAAATTCAGGATCTTGTCTTCGAGCGTTTTACATCAGAGTAAAAATCGATTTTATTGTGCGATATCCTTATGAATTACCGTTACAAGTTTACATTGAAGTAAATTTGCCAATCAAAGTTTTAGACCACTCTTATATTAAGAGCTTCCGTAAGACTATTGTGAACAGGTCTTTTACTTCTGATGCTGTCATAACATAAATTGACATCCGGCTGTCGGAGTGTTTGGCTTCGACTGTTTTTTGTCTCGCATTATTTTTATTAAAATTTGCGGTTCTTATTTCGAAATATACATTAAAATAACGTAAACTATACGCATTGAACCCTTAATTTTATATTGACCTAAGAATAATATTGAAAAACTTGGTGGGAAAGGTAAGTAATGTAAATATTTTTTGGGTGAATGTCATTGAGTGAAAGAAGTGCATGAAGTGAATGTGATTGAGTAATTTTCTGCATAGTTAAGAAAGTTACTTGTCTTCAAATGAAATGCACAATCTTATGAGAGGTGCATTTTGCTAAAAAATTCTGAAGCTGACTGTGAGGGGGTTACATGGATCTCACAGATTGAAGAAATACAGAATATTGGAAAAAGAGATATAGGCACTGTTATAAAAGCTTTCTTGGGACTTTTATAACAAGGCTGGATATGGCAAAAGAAACTTTTATTGCAGCTAACAAGCAGAATTCTTGCGGATGATAGTTGCAATGTTGAGATGCAATTTTGTGTTGATTGGAGTGAAGTCATACAGTAGACTCTCACTCAATCGGCTCTTTTTCAATCGGGCAAAAAATGTTGACAATTTTCACGTTTTATTATGAAGTTAATTCGCTCAAATTCGCTGTAGTTCTTCCTATTGTATCGTTATTCTTTATAATTGAGCGCTTTTTGTGGAATTTACAAAAGCTTTGACGCCCAAATCTATCGATAAACCGGATGACATTTTTTGCCCCAAATGCCCAATTGAGAGAGAGTCTACTGTATACTCGTAAAGAAGAAAAGTCATAAAATTTTATACAGTCCTAAAATAAAAAAGGAATGTATAAAAAATACGTAGAATGACTACAGCAATTATGATTATATTGCACATGTGATACAAGTGTGGAATTCTATAGATTGTCCAACTAATTCCACAGTGCATTTTAGTCAGTGATTTTTATTATCAGTGGATTTATGCATTCCAAAGGTTTTTTTTTAAGTGTTTCCATGTGAACATTAAGATCTGACTTATGGCCTTCACACACTAGAGGCACTAGAGAAATTTATGTCCATATTGAAGAGTTCTTTTCTACACACGTGTAGGGAATTTGTTGCAATATAGACTTTTCAAGTGTGTAGGGATTAGGAATTAGGAAGGATTAAGGGGTGATTTTCCTATGAATCATTAGAAATCCCACGTATTAATAATCCTGTGATATAATCCTGGGAAGCTTATCAAGAAGAAAAGCTAACAGTTGAGCTTTGATTTTAAGAAAGTTTCCTCGCTCGACCGGTTCCTGAACTTGACCGGTAGAATTATTTATTTGATTTATATTTGCTATTACTTGCTATAATATATTTAGCGTATGATCTAACATTCATAGTTCAATTATTCCATAAATAATACGAATCGGTGACAATTTTTTAGAAATTGACCATCAAACACTCAAAAATTGACCTACCGGTCGAGTCGAGGATACCGGTCGAGTGAGGGTACTTTACCTTATATTCTACCAAAGACTATTACAAATATATATATGATATATTGATAAGCCCCTTAAGTGAGAATTTTACATACTTAGATTGTAAACGTAAAACATTGAGTTTCAGTTTCATTTCATATTAGGTGTAATTCCTTCTAATCACACCTATTTATTTTTAAAATTCCTTTTAGATTTATTAAAATATATTATAATAACGAATTTATAAAAATATACTGTTTTCTTTTTTTTGTTTTTTTTTCAATATTTACAAAAACTAGAAAGAAAAACAAAGAGTTTAAATATTTTATATATTCCTATAATTTCATTTTGCATTCAGAGAAAGCTGAGTGTACGAACAAAAAGATATTTTTTTTTAAATTCCTTCCAGTTTGTAGAGGCTACTAGTACTCAATTCGTCGAGGACCTTCTCTCTCTCAGTGTGGGAATACTACATAAAACGATTCTATTTTTTTTTTTAATATATTGATACAAAGTTGGTCTACTCTTTCTCAAATGAGATTTCCAGTACAACAATGCATTAGTCTCCATCCCCATTTAATTTTAGATAACAGAAAAACTAGAATTCAACGAAAAAACCCGAATTCTTAATATTATATAATGTTCCTCCTCGCATTCCTCGTGTTCCACATGAGCTGTTCTTGAAGTTAATTTTTTTTGTATTTCCTTTGTACAGAGGACAGATTGTCCTATGAATTATTAATAAATTAAATTGAATTGAATTGAATTAATATTGTCAGGAACGATTTTTAAATAAACTTTTAAGTAGTTTATCAAAACTGGCGAAAAAAATCCAAGTAATGCTGAGGGCAATCTGCGTTGTAATGGCTAAGGCTAATGTAATTAGAATTCGTTAAAAAGGTTATTAATTTTAGCATATTGTATGAAGAAATGTATCTTTTCTTGTGTCAGACTTATCTGGACATTTCGTGAATTGGATAGATCATTTGTGGAAGATTTACAATGGATAACAATTTTGATCCAAGATATTTATCGATCTTGGCGGAAACGATAAGGCAACAACAATTTCAACCTCAGCAAAATCAGTTCATGATGCCGGATCAATTTCAGCAACAGCAGTTTCAGCCTCAACAGAATTTTTCACCACAGCAGTTTCCGCCACACAATCAGCAACAACAGCAACACCAGCAGCAGCAGCAAGGTCAACAACACCATCAGCAACATCAACAATATCCACAACAACAAGCACAGCAACGGGAGCAGTCTCCGGGGCAGACTACGCGTGTTCGAAATGATACCCAGGTAAAAAATAAGCAAAACGACGAACCCCCACAGCAAATAAAAAATCAGCAACAATCACAACAGAAGATTCAACGTCCTCAACAAACTTTTGTTGTTCACACACTTCTCGGAGCCAGAGAAATTGAACTCCTAATCAGAGAGTTCAATCCTGCAAAAAATTCTGATCTGTACGCTACAGAGTGGATCAGTGAGATTGAACAATTGGGAACAATTCACAAATGGGACTCTTGCCATCTCTTGCTGTACGCCACCATGAGATTGAGTGGTGTAGCCAAGACTTGGTTTGAGTATTCACTTGAAAGTATATCAGACTGGGAAGACTTCAAGCAAGGGCTTGTAAGTAACTTCCCTAGAGCTATTGATGCATCAGATGTTCATGCTAAACTCATAGCGAAGAAGCGGCGTTCTCAGTCGCTTGAAGAGTATTTTCACAGCACAGTGAAATTGGCCAAGAGAATTAAACTAGATGATGATGCTATCAAAGACTACCTCATTCGTGGTCTTGAACAACCAAAGCATCAGATAGTTCTTTCCTCTATTGGACCATGTACTCTTAGTGAGTTTTTGCAGCATATGCAACGTCTCGATGCAGATTCTACTCCAACATCAACAAACACCAAACGAAATCGTTCTCCTGATGGATCGACAGATGATAGACACAAAGTACGAAGGTCTTATTCTCCGGAGAGGTCCGAGAGAAAGGAAAGATCTCGTAAATGTGCTATATGTTCGTCAGGTTCACACTGGACGACACATTGTCCAGATCATCCAAAAAAACTCAAAAAGTCATCTCGATATGATGAAGGCAAAGGTTCACGATCAGATTCAAGTTCTCGAAGTAATGTTGATAAATCCCCATCTAACAATTCAGAAACTGCTCCGAAACAAATAATGTGCTTTAAATGTAAAACCAGAGGTCATATAGCTAAGAATTGTCCAGAAAAAGATGTAAATTCACGAAAACGAGATATGAAGTCTAAGGAATCCGCTTCGCCAGATCTTACTCAAGAAGACTGTAATGAATTTGACATTGTAATTGACGACGAAATGGATGAACAAATTGATGAAGTCCTTGATCTTGCTAATATGTAATGTGTTTGCATATTAGAAATTTAATCAATAAATAAAACATGAAGTAAAGCTGTAGACTAATTTTAGGTACTAAAAATTAAATTAAATTCTTAAAGACCTATAAGTACAATTTCTTTTTAATTTTTGAGACTGGGAAAAACTCCTCAACATCCACCATAATTCAATATTTTTTTAGACGACTCCTAATGTAATAAAATATCCGCTCTTAAAATAAGAGGAGGCATTTATTCTGAAGAGGCCTTTTCTATCAATCACCCGTCAAATCATTATTCTACCTGCCGATTTTACTCTGAGGTTTTTTGAATTTTAACGGTATATTCCAGTGTATTCAGAGAAAATCTGTAGATTTTCTGCTGAATTTCTGCTAGAAAATCTGTAGATTTTCGGCAGAATTTCTGCAGAAAATCTACAGATTTTCGGTAGAATTTCTGCCGAGAAAATCGGCATAGTGTCCATTACTTCACAAAAATATTGTTGATTTATGTAGAAACTGTAGGAGTTATAAAGAAAATGGTATGTTCTGCTTAACAAGCATTACCGATTAAACATTTTAAATAAGTAAAAAGATGCGAGCAAAAATACTAATTTTTTAAAAATCGCCCATGGAATGATACAAAAACACGAAATTTAGGTCGATACTCTACTTAAAGTTTTCACTTCACTTTTCTCTACTTGTAACACGGCGTCGCAGAATTCTTTATTTTATATAAACACCGTGATATCACAAAAAATAACTCTATTGAATTTTGCAAACTTCAGTGAAAAATTTTTCGATCTCTTCTGACACATCTTGTCTGGAAAGTCTGGAATGTAGAAAAAATCTACAGAAAATCGGCAGAATATCTACAGAAATTCGTCAGAGATTCGTCAGAAAATATGCCGAAATATTCTGACGAATTTTGTCCCAAGCCCAAATAAAATTCGTAAGAATATCTACAGATATTATCTGCAGATATTCTGTAGAGGTGTAGATTTTCTCTACAGAAATCTTAAAGATATCTGCAGATATTATTTGACCAGTGTTGATTATGCCAAATTGACCACCAAATTTCAGGTGTCAAAGTAAAGAAGAACACAGCCTAATGCCCAACGCACAATAACTTTTGTTTAGTAAACATGTTTTTGACATTTCAATGAGAGTGAGTGAGATCTAGATCTAGTCATCTCGTTCTATCTTATAGGAAATTTTGAAAACATGTTTATAAACAAAAGTTATTGTGCGCTAAGCATAAAGCTATAATTTTAGTTGAATTCTATAAATAATCAGAACGTAATGCCCTAGACACACTTACGACTTAAGCAGAGAGACGACTTAGTGGAAAATTATGGTAATAAAGTTTAACCATTATTTCTAATATAATTACGCTAAGCCGTTTCTCGGCTAATCCTTAGGTCTGTCAAAGCTCTAATTATTTGCTACAGAAAGTTACTGCAAAGTTAAAGAACTTGTAAAGTGGGTACTTGACTTAGAGTAATACTACTGAGAGGGCGTTCGAATAAAAAAATCAGCGCCATTTTTCATGTAAAATAATTTTCCTCAAATTGATTAAAATGAATGTAACTGGCACTGGGTTTTCGGGCAATGCACGCACTTTTATAAAGAATCCAATCACTTCACGCTTTTTTTTAACTGATAGTTCGTTATCAAATTGGTGGTCAAATTGGTTCACTTAAAAAAACGGAAAAAAATATTCTCTTCCTTTTGTGGAAGAACATCTTTTTCCAGCGGCCCTCGGCGGTTGGACATCTAAAAATAAAGTTCAAGATGTACTTACCGCAAATGAAACCCTCAGATTTGAGCTTTTCAGTGATAATAGAAATTTATTTTTTCATTCCTTAGCACTGTATTTTATCACTAAACAATATTCACTCCACTTCTTGGCCAAAAAGGTCATCCTGGCCTTAAGAACTATTAACCAAATTTTATTTACACTCTGGAGAACAAATAAAAAACAATAAAAAACACGTGCATTGAGAAAACTCGATTACATTTCAATTTTTGAAGTCGTTTCACTTTCTCCTCAAAAAATGTTCTAGTTCTAGTATGTTTTCACCGCAGTATTACTCTGAGGTACTCGATTAGTAATGGAATGGTTCACTCTTTCGCTTAAATATTAGCGAAAATTGGTGGTGTTTTCCGACAAGTAATTAAAATATTATCAATTTCAATTACGTTAAGCGTCGGAGGATGGGGCAGATAAGAAAAATTCATGTTTTCCCACTGGAAGGGGGCGATATTTTTATGGTTTTAATGCTTTTAATGAAACAAACTGTAATTAAAAAAAACAGTCTATAAAACTTCTTACACAGCAATGCAAAAAACGTTAATTAAAATTTAAATTTTCGTGGTTTTCAGCGTAAAAGCATAACATTTTAGACGACTCTTAAATTAAGGTCAGCTGGCATCTATTGTGAATAGGCCTTTTCAAGAAATGTCAAGTAAGCTAAATATCAGTCAGCATTGCGTTTTCATAACAAATTGGAAATTATAGAATACAAGAGTAATTTTCAATATAATATTATAAAAACTATTGATATTTGTTCAATAATTAGTGCACTTTCCATGGTCAGTTTAATTACAGTGGAAAAGTCAACTCAACAGGTAAGAATTAGATAAAAGATTCATGTTTGGAGTGAAGGCTTGGAGGAGCCTCCTTGCATTTGAAAAATGATAGAAAAGAATACAGATTTTATGGAATTTTATGAATTTCCTGGCTGTATAATCCCAGATTCAAGTTTTTCAGTCAAAGAATGTGAGGTAGCACATCCTTTGAGAAGAAGAATCTGGAAAGAGTCCTGAAGCACGTCACAAGGGTGACGTGGGGATTGTTAAGAATGTAGAAGTCTGGGTGGTGGTGTGCGATATGTTTAGTATTAGGAGTAGAATTGCTCTGCTCAGTATATAAACAATCGCCGATTCTCAATTACCTTTCCAAAGTTAAAGCTGGTGATAAGCCTGTTTTAGCCCATGGCAACCATGGCAGCTGAGATTCTTTTAACCCATTTTAACCCTTTAAAGCCGTGTCCTAAATTAGGAGGCTAAAAGTGAGTTATGTTTCGCAATTGTTTTTGTAAAACAAGGAAACGACCAATCTTGAAATGTTTTGCATTAGGTTTACACATAATACTATTTTTTTTGAAAAACAAAATACAAATGACCGATGAATGAGTAAATTAAATCAAAAATAAAAGAAAATCGTGTAAACAGGACTATTTTGCAGATTTTGTTAATGTATTTTTTTGGGCAAAATTTTGCCATCATAATGCAGTAAAATGTAGAAAAATGCTTTTTCATCTATTGATTGATTGATTTATCTATTGTCATCTCTGTTTTTTGTCCCACCCTCCGTGTGGCCATCGTCGTCTTAGCGTCGATTCCAACCTCCAGGACGGAAACGATGGAAATCTAAAGGGATAGCCGACGGTGGTGTAACTGAGCTAGGTTTTTCAGGACAATCTGTCCTTCCGGTGAGCGTCGGAATTTGTTGATCAAATCCTATGAATCAAACACATAATTTTACCAGAGCTTTCGACACTTATGGTGTCTTCCTCAGTGATTATTAGTTGATCTTTTCTTTAGATTTTTTGTCACTAATTCCTCTATTTTCTTATGCATCAGTTTTGAATTTGGTTAGGAGCTAATTTTCTTCTTTCTTTTTTGCAAGCGAAGTTCGTGTTCGCTGTGCTTAGCTGTAAAAACATGTTTTTAGGGGAGGGGAGGGGAATAGGGGAAAAAGGGGAAAAACATCTAGAGATATTGTTTTTTATTGGGGGTCATCGAAGACCGGAAGTCGACATCTCTTACCGTTTAACCTCTAGCTCGAGAACAAATTTAAGGTCAAGTAAAAAAAAAATTTCGAAAAAATTATTCAAAATCGATACTTAACCGGTTCATTACCGATGAAGATCGATACATCCGGGTTCAGAATTTCAATACCTTTCTAATAAATATAAATTTAACCAAATCGGTTGAAAAATGGGCCCTCCAAAGTAGTTGACATTTGACCTTCAATCATTCAAAATGGCGAATTTTCCAGTCATAAGTATATTTGGGCGAAATGTTCGCCTGGACTACCTCTAAAACATATCCGACAATCATTAAAAAAAGCTTAGGCCAATTTTGAGAAAACCCGAAAAAACATGGTTTTGGAGAGGATTGAGGGGGGGTTGGCGAGGGGAAAAATGTCGAGATATTTTTTTTTATTGGGAGTCATCTAAGATTGGAAGTCGATATCTCTTACCGTTTAAGCTCCAGAACAGTGAAAAGTTGAAAAAAAGACGATTATATGACTGCTCTCTCTTTGAGTTCGAGCAGTAGAAAATTGTCGGTCTACCACTGACAAACTCGTCTTTAATGGCTCCGGCACACCTTTTAGATCAGGAAAATTTCATGAAGTCGAAATTCGAATCTCTCTCTTTCTCACGTGCTTTACATATGACTGTCTCATTCTTTCGCATACCAAATTCTATTGAGCTAAATTAAATTTGGAGTGATGTTTAAGAGAAGAAGAAGAGTGCGAGAGAATGAGATCGACATATGCAAAACATGTGAGAAAGAAGGGGATCCGAATTTCGACTTTATGAAATTTTCCTGATCTAAAAGGTGTGCCGGAGCCATAAAGAGCTAATTTAAAAACTGGGTTATGTACATCGGAAGGAAACGATATTGTAACTGCATCCTGAGGCAAGTTTATGTAAAACTTGATAGGATGAGCATTACAAATTGGAGGAAAAATTTTGCCTGTGTGGCATTATGTATTGGAATTTGGAATGGTGTTCAAAATACTTAATTGAAATAAGATGTTTTGTGACCGAAAATCCCGAAAATGGTAGAAAGAAGGATATTATAGACTGTCCGGGGATTAAATACATTGCCGTCACAGAAAACAGTCTATGGTCTCAAGGATGGTGTTACTGTGTGGTAATGGATATGTAGAGGGAAGATCTTAATAGAAGATTAGCTCCACTACAATTAAAATGTCATTTTATGGGTGTGAAAATTGTGATTAATTTTTATTTAGCGGAATTATACCATGATACCATGCTTAGCTCTGTGAGTGGCGAATGGTCAAACCGGTGGGTAGGTTACGAAACCAAGTCTTTTGTTTTCAGAATATCTTTCCGAATTACATTAGTCACAGCGGTTTATTTATCACCTGATTACTATCAAACTAAAATTACATGCTTCTATCTATATTGATCTTCCAAAACACTTAAATAGTTCCTTGACTTATTCGCAATATTTGTCCTTATTTCCTGTTACAGATACTAGAAACGTTCTATACGTTCTGAGAAGTTGTATATCATTGTTTAAACTTCAGACCTCATCTACTTAAAATTTCTTCAAAGTTTTATGAATATTGCCTAAAATTTACAAAATGTCTACTGAAGTCTACAATTCAGACATTTTTTCAATGTTGGCTAAAACCATGAAAAAACGCGATGGAACTGGTGATAAAGATCAAAAACAACAGGAAGATCAAAATAAACTCGATCTTCAAACATGTCTCGGTGCTCGGGAAATTGTACTTTTAATTAGAGAATTCAATCCTACGAAAAATCAAGACTTGACTGCGTCAGAATGGATAAAAGAGATTGAAAATTTGGGTAGTATACATAAGTGGAGTCCTTATCATCTCTTGCTCTATGCTAGCATGAGGCTGGCTGGTGTAGCCAAGATATGGTATGAGTATTCCTTAGAAAGCATATCGAATTGGTATGATTTTAAGAAAGGTCTCATAAGTAATTTCCCACGAAGTACTGATACGGCTAATATTCATTCAAAACTGATTGAAAAGAAACGAGGATCTTATGAGATGCTTGAGGAATATTTTCACTGCACTGTGCAACTGGCCAAAAGAATCAAATTAGATGATGATTCTATCAAGGATTATTTAATTCGCGGACTTGATGATTCAAGGCAACAACTGATATTGTCTTCAATTGGATCGTGTACTCTTAGTGAGTTTTTACAGCATATGCAACGTCTTGAAATAGAATCAAAAACTGCCTCACGCCAATTACGCCAAGAGGATTATCATAAAATTTTAATGAAGTCCCCTGCGAAACGTAATAGATCTCCTGAGAAATTTACAAGGGATGACAGAAATACTTTTGCTCCTCCACCTGATAAGAAAGAAAGAGTTCGACGAAGGTGCTTCCTTTGTAAATCAGAAGATCATATCATAAATGATTGTCCATCAAATCCAAACAATCCTGATAATACGTTGCATAAATCACCAGAAACTCAATCAAGGTCAACGTCAGAAGAAAGACCGAATTCTCCCTCTGAAAGAAAGAGAAAACGTACTTGCTATATCTGCAAGTCATATGATCACATAGCCATAAATTGTCCAAAGCACCGTAAAAATTTGGCAGCTACTAAATTGGAAAATCAGGCAGAAGCTAAATCTCATTCACGATCAAATCCACGGTTAAACTCAGAGAGAGATGAAAAATGTTGGGATTGTGGAACAGTTCATGGAAGATATGAATCTTGTCCCAAGTCTTCGTCATACGGTAGGACTTCTAATCAAAGAGGCGTAAAGACCTGTCACTATTGTAAACAAGTGGGTCATTTCGTATCAGATTGTCCAAGAAAGAAAGAAGCAATGGGAAAGAGTTCAGGAAGGTATAAAGAAAGTCTGACGAGGGAAAATGATGATTACAACAAAAATGATCAAGATGATTTTGACTTGAATGATTTGGATGCTGCTGACTTAGTAATTGATGAAGATTATGATGATGACGATATATAAGATTTCCATATAATTTCATTTCAAAGAATTATAGGGCAAACTTAAGCGAAACCTGCAACATTTGTTTACATTCGTTTTGTAAAACATTATACAATTACAGAACAGGAATTATTATTTAATAGCGAACTTATCCTTATAATGAAAATGTTATAGTTCTTCTATCTTAATTGAACGCAAAAAATATAAATTGCATAGATAATCTAATGTTAAGCGAATATGTTTTTGTAAATTAAGCAGAAATATTTCCAAAAATTAAAATAGATCAAAAAAATATGTGGTATTGGTGATTTTACGTTCCTTATTTGGGTGTGCGATGAATTCAAAGAGAAACAAATAGGATGAATCTTCAAAAATAAGTAAGTACATACAAAAAGCTTCTTTTGAAGCTGTATAGTGACTTGATTTTGATGTGATATATGATATGAAGTGATAGTGAAATGAGTGGAACATAATTAAAGTGATTGTAGAAACAATTGCTTGATGGAATTTTTAGTGAAAGAGAAAAACTTCCAAGATGAAGAATTGAAGAAATGAGGTTTAAGAGAAAGATCTTCAATTTACGACTGTGTGTCGTTTTTGAATATCTGTTAAATTGGGAAGAGTTGAAAGTCAGTGAAAAGAATCTGATATGTAGCTTATTACGGAGAATCGGATTATGGTCCTTTCGTATGAAAGTTCGTCAATGTGGCGATTTCATAAGATCGGCCACGAAGTACCTGAGCAATATAGGCATACCTTGTACACTTAGTATCTCTGCTAAGTCGAATTGTCTTAGTACCGCGTGACTGACTGCTCCCTGCTGTTCGAAAGCTTTTCATCAATTGTAACACTTAAGAATAGTTTACTCGGATCGGATATGATAGATCGGTTCGGAGAACACCTTGAGTGCTAATTAAAGAAAAACTTTCGAACAACAAGAGAAGGGGCAAACTCAACCCCGCAGGCAAGTCACCCGCATCAAAGGTAAGTAGTAAAAATTCTGTTCTTCGTTCCGATAGTTTTTAACACTACGCAGCAATTCGTCGTTTACAACGAATGCAGACACAAAGCAAATGCAGTTAGCACAGTTGCTGATCCAACCGACAATATATCGATTCCTTACCTATGATAGTTAATTTGGGGTTTTCGAGGGACCGAACCCTTATCTCACCCCAGGAGAAAGTTCCTCAGTGTGACGATTTCATAAGATCGGCCACGAAGTACCTGAGCAATAGACATACCTTGTACACTTAGTATCTCTGCTAAGTCGAATTGTTTTAGTACCGGGTGACTGACTGCTCCCTGCTGCTCGAAAGCTTTTCATCAATTGTAACACTTAAGGATAGTCCATTCGGATCGGATATGATAGATCGATTCGGAGAACATCTTAAGTTCTAGAATTAAAGAAAAACTTTCGAACAACAACAGAGGAGGGCAAAGTCAACCCCGTAGGCAAGTCACCCGCATTAACGGTCAGTAGTAAAAATTCTGTTACTCGTTCTGATAGTTTTTAACACTATGCAGCAGTGCGTCGTTTACAACGAATGCAGACACATAGCAAATGCAGTTAGCACTGTTGCTGATCCAACCGATAAAACATAGATTCCTTACCTATGATAGTAATTTGGGGTTTTCGAGGGACCGCACCCTTATTTCATCCCAAGGACCATTTAAAAGTGTCCCACTTTACAAACTGTAACAGAGACTTTTGGGCCCCAGATTTCATACCAAACTGTTCAAAATGAGATTCTGTAATAAATAACATTTATTTGTAAATATAAATTCACAATTATAATCACTGTCAAATTCATACAATTTAGCTTCTTTCACGGATACTGACTGTGGAAGATATGAAAGAAAAGCTAAATCATATCTTTAATCAATTACATGTGACACCGTTGATATAGTCCTGCTTTTCATGGTGCCACAATTTGACTAGATCATCCAGGTTGTCCGTTCGCTTGAAAAGTGCACCGAATTCAGGGCTTATGCGCCAGGCTAAGCCCACACACTGCCTTGGCCAATTCCAAAACACTAGACTCTTGCCCATGATCTTAAGATCCCCTACCAGTGTGTTGAGGTTCATAGCAGCAGTGAAATCAATGCTCTGGACATAGTGACCATTGAGGACAATGAGGTTCAGTGTATCCGGAGCATTGAGTGTGTACTTCAGTACTTTGTACTTGAAGTTTTCAGCTGCTGAAAACACCAAACTCTGATCTGGTGATACTACAAGTACCTCAGTATCAGATATTTTGCGAATGTCGTGTGGTGTGCTAGGTCGAGCAGTGCTGTAGAGAACGAATAGGATATTCACTCCAACCCCTATGACAATACCATATTCGAGTCCAAGTAATAAGCACGCTATTAGTGTGACCAAGAAGGGAAGCACTTCTATTCGTCTAGTACGCCAGAGCTTGAAGAGCAGCTCGTACTCTACCATAGAGAACATGGCCGCCAGAATCACGGCGGCGAGTGTTGTCTTGGGAATGAAATAGAAAGTCTGAGCGAGAAATCCAAGAGCTAAAAGGATCAGGATTCCTGTGAAGACGCCACCGAGAGTGGTGCGAACGCCACTAGTGTTGTTGACGGCTGTTCTTGTAAATGAACCCGTAATTGGCATTGACAGGACAAAAGATCCCATTATATTGCACATTCCAAGAGCAATCATCTCCTGTGTTGCATCCACTGTTTTTCCTTTAGCTGAAATGAAAAGAAAGAGTTGATTCAGAATACGTTTAAGATAGAAGTTGATCATAGAAAAGGGTGAAAAAGTTGATCTTTTTAATAGATCATTAGCGGTAAATCTGTCATGGTTTATGAGAATCGCAAAATTTAACACAGATTAAAAATTTTTGATTCCCGCTGATCTCCATAGAGGATGAACGATCGGTTTCTATCTTAGAATGATATTCTCGAACTTAGTAGAACGTAGAAGATCAAAGATCGGCGTCGATCTTATTGAAAACCGGTACTACTTTGTACAGGGCAATGATCTTGTGATTTTCACCGGTGTCTTAGAAATGAACGTAACGTTTTGGATGGGTTGTGATCTCCCATCAGTTCTCTGTCTGAGAGCGGTATCATTCCTTTTTCGCTTGATTATTTGTGGGAGGCCGCAATACTTAGCTTCACTCCTTTCACTCCAGTTTGGCTCCTGGAGCCTCTGCCAGAGTTCGGGGACTCTTGGTTCCTAGAGCTAATTCACTCAGTATTAATTCAGTAGCTTTCACTCCTTCACTCCAGTTTGGCTCCTGGAGCCTCTGCCAGAGTTCGGGGACTCTTGGTTCCTAGAGCTAATTCGAATCAGCTTTCTCATACGCTCTTTATCAAGGAGGTAGTAATGTTCAATTCACTTCCTCCAAGTGCCAGACTATCTATTGACGGAATAGCGGCATACTTCTAGTCTCAGTCTAACTAGACATTTCTTTTATTATATTTGCTCCTGTTTTTAACATTTTGTTAATCTTTTTTTCACAATTTTCTTCTCCTTTCCAAACATTGTAAGAGGGGCGAACCCTATATGTTTGTGATTAATAAATAATAATAATAATAAATGATCGACATTCCATGCGTTTCTTTGCAAGTGATTTAATCGTTGCTACAGATCCGATATTAGCATCGATTTGACCAGAAAATCTGTATAGTTTGTCGTAGTAGCGATCAGCTACCAATATCTAGCTTTAACCGGCATATAACTAATAAATCAACATTCAATGTTGATTTTAGAGAAATCGGTAGAGTGAAACGTTCTAATTTAAGCATTGCAGTAATTATACCCTTCCTCAACCCCCTAAAAAATAATACTTACAAAAAGCTTTAGCAACTGCTACGCTCTCGAGTATTGATACTAAGGGAATGGCTACAATTCCTGATCCCAAAGTTTTGATCATTTCGCTAAAAGGTACAGTTTCATTGTTAACTGTAGTGGTGAAAGGTGGCGGCTGGAATGGTGGTAGGCCAGAAACAACGTTTCCAGTGAGCGTAAAAGGAGTCTTATCGTTAAATGTGAAGAGAAGGTACGCAAGAACCGTGCCGCTTATCACAGCTAGAGCATTCCGTGAGAGTGACAAGTACCTAAAGAATACTCTCCACTTTTGAATGCTATTCATTTTCTGAAAAAAAAAAACATTAAAAAGAAAAGAATTCAGAATGGTTAACTGCTGGCAGTTACTTAAAAACTGACGAAGATAAATCATGGTGATAGAGGTAGGTTACCTTAAGAACTAGTAAGCATATCACTGTGATGACTCCGAGGACAGTGTCCCAGAGTTGAATATCACTGATATGTTGGAAGAAATTGCTCCACGCTTCAATGAAATCATTTGCGTGTCCTGGAAGACCAAATAATGCTTTAAGCTGGGTACTGGCAATCGTTATTGCGGCTGCCGAAGTGAATCCTGCTGTCACGGGGACGGAGATGAATTGCACTAGGAAACCCAAATTTAATACTCCCAACAGAAAGATTAAAATTCCACTCAGGAAACAACTTAATACTGCGTAGTCAGGGCTTGCTGTCACGTAGTTGGCTACCATTAGTGACATAATGGCTGTTGGTCCTGATTAAAAAGAGAATTGAATTAATTTTGTTTTCTAATAGTACAATGGGTACAATGGAGTAATTTGGAATCGGACCTATCTTTGAATTTCGAGGTTTTTTCACTGTTACAGATATTCAAGAACAAGGCCATGTAGACTCAAGTCAAGAGTTAATTATTTACCCGATTCCAAATACCTTGTATCCTATACAACTGCATGAGTGATTTTAAACGAGTGAGTGGTGCATATACAGCCTTTAACCCTTTAAGGAATATTGGGTCACCGGTGACCCAAAAATGATTTTTTTCCTACGGCTTTCTAAAGTTGTATTTTGCTCTGAAAAGTTAGAAAAAATGATTTTTTCTGACCCTCAATTTTTGATCTTCTCGTCCTTAAAGGGTTAAGATCGGGCTACTTTTTAATTCGGGCAGCAGTTAAATTTGAAAAAAAGTTTGTTTACATTTTTCAAGTGTGATTATGATCATCAAATCAAGCAAATATGCGTAAATTTGCCATGGTTTGCCTTAGTTCTGATGTGTTTTTGCATTATTAAGGGGTTTTCATGAAATTTACCATAAATATGAATATGTGAACTCAATATATATATATGCAAATGAATAAAAAATCGTTGCATTTCAATAAATTTGTCGCCCGAATTTCTCTCTAATTCGAGTGACATTTCGGTCTGAAATGCCCGAATTTAAGAGAGTCTACTGTATTTTTTATCCAAAGTTTGTGTATAACGTTTAAGAATGAATATCATTTTCCAATGGATTTATTTATATCTTCTGAATCAAAATGACAACAAATCCATTAGGGGAATTCCGTAACACTCTGGCCATGCTATATAAAAAATTTCGTTTGATTCACAGGAGAGCTTTTTCAAAAAAGTGATTCTGTAATCGTGACATTGTCGTATGGCACTGTAAGAAATGACATATATTTGAGATTTTTGGCAATCCAAATGACAATGAATTTTATGAAACAAATCAACCAAGGCCTATAATTGCATAATATAATTAAGTAAAAGGATTTCATTAAAAAATCAATTGTATTCTTGCATTTTCTTGCACTTCTCGCATTTGTCAAAAACTGAAAAATTTCTTGCCAAACAACCAAATATCAATTATCATAATATTAAGTGTTGTTCTTTTCGAAATACTTGAAATAAATTTGATTTTTTGATATTTTATAATTAACAATAACTAACAGTATTTTATAATTATTGATGCATTCTGTGTCACAATAGAGACCTCTATCGCAAAAAACAACACTAATTTGACGGTAGGGTCGAAGGAACACCTGTTCGACAGGGAACCCCTATCTTGAAATTTATTTAAAGTAACTAATAAAATGTAAATAATATGACGTTTTTTTCATTAGTCTACGTTTTCTGATAAGGATAGATGTGCAAATTTCGTATTCCAAATGGTAGGGGAAAGTGCTCTCCCTTCGAACGTTCATGCCTTCGAATAATGTGATTTATTAAGTTTTTCATAAGATTTACACTAAATTATCACGCAATTATCAACAATTGATGATAAGCCAACTAATATTTAATAGAAATGTGTAAGTTTCTTAGGAAAACTAAAAGAATATTCGCATTAATCGAAGGCATGAGCGTTCGAAGGGAGAGCACTTTCCCCTACAGAGTAGGGTGTTAAGTCCTGACACGACTTCTGAAAATGTCAATAGTTGTTCCTTTCACCCTAATTATTTAAATATTTCTTGATTAAAATTGCTTCAATAAAGTGGAAAAAATACGTTAAACAAGGAAGATCTGCAGTGGTGGTATTATTTGGTCGTCAATGATAGAATATTTGTATTAGGTGAGATTCTTAACAATCTCACCTACTATAATCCTAACAAAATTTCATGTCGTCCGATCGACCTCAAATTTGGCCAAAATGTGTTTCGCCACTTCCTGATTCCGAATATATATGTGGCTATTTTACGTTCCCGGCCGGCCGGCCGGCCGCTCTTTGGAGCTTAATAGCTCCTAAACTAAAAAAGATATCGACTTGCGGTTTTCGGCAAAGGTTATATATCGGGTGAAAATTGCAAGTTGGTGCATAGACCCCCCACCCCCCACCCCTCCTTCCGCCATTTTGAAGACCCCCCTTTTTTTGTTTTCTCAATAGCTCCGCCCCTATGGCATTCAGCGGACTCAAATTTTAGTATGTTATAGCTGGGCCTTAAAGCTTTCCATCAATACCAAACTTAAGGTCCCCCGACCCCCCTGACCCGAGCTATAAGGGTCCAAAAAAAATTTCTTAAAATGGCCATAACTCCGGTTCTAATTGTCAGAATTTAAAAAATGAGGGCTTTTTGGAAAGCTCTCGTGAAATGCCACTTCCTCTTCTAACATCGCAAGTTCATAAAACCACCGCTAGGGGCGCTTTTTTAAAAAAGAAAATTTTTAAATCTTAAAAGTTAAATAACTCAAAAATTCCATTGTGCATCGGGCTGAAAATTTAGTATGTTGTAGCCGTTGATTATACCTATCAAACAAAAAAAAACCTTAAGTCGATCTAAAACCCCTGACCCGAGCTATAAGGGGTCAAAGTTCGAACATTGACCGACCTCTATCTCCGGTTCTAATTAACATAGCGACCTAAATTTTACCTTTTTGGTTTCGTCTCAATGAGCACTTTCAGATGGAAGTTCAAAAAGTCACCACAGGTGGCGCTGTGATAGCGTCAAAATTCATCGAAATTCAAAGTCATTTTTCTCAAAAACGGCATTGTGCAAGTTAATGAAATTTTAGTATGTTGTAGTCCAGTCTAGGACGTTTCCAAAATGGTGCGTAAGCGCGCTGTGGTTTCAATAGAACCGGAGATATGAGGGGTCAAAGTTCACAAAATTCAAAAAATCATATCTCCGGTTCTATGTGACCGATTTTGATGAGTGAGGGCTTAAACGAAATATCTCACCAAATGCTACAACTTTCTAGAATATTTGAACTTCGTGGGACCAACACCAGGGGCGCCACAGTCGAAAAACCAATTTTAATATCACATAACCTCAATTATCTCGACTGTCGCTGAACCGATTTTGATGATTACTTTGACACAATTGTAGAACACATTTGTCTCTACATTTCGTCCATACATCATTTTCCGCTCAGACTACGCTATCACTCCGATTTTGCCGTTTAAGTGTGAAAAAAATGATTTTTCCCATAATAACGCTTTGAAATCACTCAGATGCCAATTTGACTGCCTCTACTCCACCAAGACACTTAAAATAGGGTTTTAAATGGAAAGTCCCACAAAATACAACAATTCTTTGAAATAGTTGAAGCTCAACAAATGACTACTTGGGGCACTCTGGATGAAAAAACGAGTTAAGAAACAAAAAACCTCGCTTATCTTGGCTTCTGAGTAATCGATGAGATCATGTTCTATGGGAAAATTATAGAGAACATTCTGGTCTACATTTCACCTATATATTACTTTTGTGCCAGTTCATCCAAATCCTTGATATTTTGGTTTAAATACAAAATTTGCATAATTTCACGAATTTGATTCAAGATAACTGAATGGCGTCTCCCAACTTCAGCTCTAAATCGAATTTGCATGCACTCCGAGTTAGCTCACGTTAAGAATCTCACCTACATAAGCCGGTTAGGATTATCTGTCCCTTTTATAAAATGGTAAATTTAATATATAAATTGCCTTAAACCAAAATGATGAAATATACCAAATATTTGGCAAACTAAATTTTTTAAGTGAAATCTTTCGTGCTGATCAAAAATTTGACATAATTTTAATAAATGCAAAATTCATGAACATGATTTTTTTTTCTCGCTTCTGGAAAGAGTTAAATTTCTTTTCAATAAATTATTGACCTCAAAAAGCAAAATTTCACTCCAAATATTTCAATTCGCAAAATATTGTTCCAAATTTTTCAAACAAAATAAACAGAAATAAAATAAAAGAAAAGCAAATTATTTACCAATTGTTATATCTTTACAACTTCCAAAGAGGAAGTACATAAAACAGCCCATAAATCCAGAATAGAGTCCATATTGTGGTTCTAATCCAGCCACAACAGCATATGCAATTCCCTGAAAATTTTATACAAAACTTTATTTAAAAGTTGTTAAACATATTTCTAAATATTTATAAATAAGACTTGTGCAGTTTTTGAGTTAAAACATATTCTGGAAAAATAGAAAATTTGTAGATTTTATTTGAACAAAGCGACAAGTGGTTTTGTTTTTAACTTTATGTTGAATGTATTTTAGAGGTTCAAGGTTAAAACACATTACTCATCATCGTTCAATTTTTCCAAAATGTTTAAGCCGATCAAAAGTTTTGGGTTATCAAATACTGTTTCGCATCTGCCAAAGGAGAAAATTGAAAGCTTTCTTATGAAAAAACAATTAACACAAAGAATTAGTCCAAGAATTATCCAATGAAAAATGAATCTTTTATTTTAGCACTTTACTGTTTTCAAAACAGTCAAGACAGGAACCAATTCAAAGTAAAGTCGATAATGCAGAAGCACTTGAGAATAGTAAAGTGCTAAAAGACATCTTAATTTTTCATTGGAATACCACCATTATCGTTTTTTACGATAATTTGGCATCTGTATTACATATTATGAGGTATTTCACAATAAATTAACCGAACAATCGCGCAAACTTTTAACAATTTGGATGAGAACTTTGCGAAAATGCTTTAAGATTATTACAGTAAGCCAAGACACATACCAAAAGAATTAACTGTCTTCACTATTGTGCATATTACAAATCACTTTACCTATACTGATTTTGAGAATTATGAGTTTGAGAGGAAAATAATTGAAATAAATTAAATAAAAGTTTGACATGGTTAATTATTTGGTGTGTGTCTTGACTCACTTCAATTTAAAATTTAATACAGAAGTAATTGCAGTACCTGTGGA
This sequence comes from Phlebotomus papatasi, assembly GCF_024763615.1. NCBI lineage: Eukaryota > Metazoa > Arthropoda > Insecta > Diptera > Psychodidae > Phlebotomus > Phlebotomus papatasi. The sequence continues at coordinate 36,753,321 of NC_077223.1, forward strand.
ATTGCTGTCAAGCCAACAGTCAAACCTGCCACAAAGTCAGAGAATAAATAATTTAGCTGATATTTTGGCAACCAATTGAGAATAGGAAGCCTCTTGAGCAATGTTGATTTGTCACAGAATCCACTGCATTGTCTTCGCAAAATAGGAAGGATCTCTGGAAACTCTTCGCTGTAATCTTCCGGAGGTGCTTCTACAAATCACATTAAAAAAAACGCAATTAGAGGCAATCTACCAAAGAAAAAACTTGTGGAATTGTGAAAAATTATAAAATTTTCCGCGACATGTAGACAATTTCCGAAAGCAATATATAATAAAATTATCGAATGTCGCTTCAGTATTTAACTAGAGAGTTGGCATTACAAGGAAAAATATTACATCCATAATTCGCAAAATAGCTTTATTGTTGACCGACCGGCATTGAAGTTTTTCACTATTCTAAATTTCTGGTAAATTAAGCTTAATATAATTCAACGTATTTATTAACATGTAGTTATTGTCAATTTTTTTTGTCACATTAAGAATTAATGTGTGTTACACGTGAAATAATTTAATGGCTAATTGAGTTTTTAACACTATACCGTATTTGAAGAACAATCAGTTTCAATTTAATAATTTTTAAAGCAATTTTCTGGTACATTGTCATTTATTTAGTTGTGTCAAATTTTGCTAATATTAGATGATAATAAGAGGCGCAAATATTGTTGCCGAACGATGAGATGGTAATCCCAATGAAGCTTCTCTAACTATAAAAGTGTGACTTTTTCCATGCACTAACAACATGACAATGTAAGATCATGATTCACACAAGAAAGTTTATTTTTTAAATTATACCTCGAAAAATCACCGTGATTTTCTGTTGTTGTTGGACTATTTAAATGATCTCTCAATATATCCAGGAAATGGTCAATTGGGAAAAATATTGAAATTGCATAAGTGAGAATAACATTCAAAATCGACTTATTTTTAGCAATAAATTTCGTGTGTACCTTTTTCTGATATTTATTTATTTGTTTTTTTTTTTGCTTGATTCTCTGTATATTGCTTTAACTTATTCTCAACGATAACCACATGAGTACATTGAACTTTAAACAATTTTTAAGTTTTCAGTTTAATTTTAATATTTTCATCCTCCTTTTGTGTTGGTAATTCAAGAATATAAAAGCTATAAACTTTTTATTTACGATTTATTTTATTTTAGATTGTGTAATCCCTTATAAACTTTGCAACAAAATGGAAACTTCAGATAAAAACACTCATCTAATAAAAAAACAATGACTCTATCACAGGAATTAGCAATTTTATTAACAACAGAAAGATCTTTCAAAAGTAAGTAAAAAATATTATAGGGGAAGTGCTCATAATTTTGGACAGTCTGCATATAAGCATCGATATCCCAAGTTTGAAGTGCGATATTTTCAATACTAATTGACTTTTTTTGTTACTCTCTTTTCAGAAGGATTGTTTAGAAACTTGGCAAGCTATTTATCATCTCATTTTTACTAAAATTAGTTTTAATACGTTTAAAAATGAATTGGTATGTAGAGGTGAATTTTGACTCTTATTTTGGACAACTTGGTTATTAATTTTTACAACTTGTCTGTAAATTTGGACAGCTAATCCGCCTCAACAGGATGCCCATTGTTCTTCATTTCATGAACCAATCTTACCAAGTCCTCTTCCTGGTTATGTAAGGGAAACGTGGAATGTCACAAGAAGCCCAGAAACTTTCCATATCATTCATTAAAGTGAGTTGACTTCGCTACTCCAAGTACCTGCGGATTCGCTCATTCCCTGCCCTTTCCGGGAGCCTTTCAAGGCATTTCTCGCTGCATCTCTTTCATAAAGATGGTGCTCCTTTGTTTCTCCAGGCATTTGTCCAACCTAGTCATCACAAAAGCTAAAACTTCACGAAATTTTGTGAGAAAGACACCTGTCCAAAATAAGGAGTATCACCTCACTGGTAAATGTCTTAAAAAATTTCCCATTTTTGACACGAAAAATCTAATTCACAAGGCAAATCTCACTTCAGATCAAATGTACAAATCACCAGTAACGAGAATCAACACAATATTCAATGAGTATTCAATAATATCACTCAAAAAAACCGAAGAAACATTGTTAGTACTTCACCACGGCTAAATAAGAACTGAAGTAAACACGAAGTTCTGTCATATTTCTCGTAAGCAATTGCTCACACTGAATTTTCAACAAAGCATTTCAACTCAAATCATATTCAAAATTTAACGTATTTAGTGTCAAAATCTTCCAAAAAGAACAAATATTTAGATAGAATTCATTATTCATCAAATATTGGAATAAAAATCCATCATTTTAATCAATTTATTTTTAGTGTCCAATGTTATCCTCAAAGTGTCCAAAATAAGAAACTGGACAAAATTAGGAGCTTTTCCCCTAATTAGCAAAAAGAGTCAAAAATGGTCTTTTCTTTCGTCTACGATCATTTTCCTTTCAGAAAAGTTTAATAACACGTTAAACAAAAATAAGCTAAGAAATCGATCTCTTTTAGGTTTACGTATTGCCTTGGTTTTATAATAACGTTTAGAATTAATGGAGGTTTAACTTACATAATTCACCATGGTGGAAAATTCATATGAAACCGTTTTTGCTTTTAGGGGTAGGGTAAATGTTCTGATTCACAACCATTTCCAGACGCTTTAACATTCACAGAAGATTTAACACATTAAGTTCAATTTTTTTCTGAAGAGAATTACATAAATTTGCCCCTTGATTTAAAGTGAAAATTCTTTAAAAATAATTTGAAAACTTCTTAAATACAAGAAAAACACTCAAGTGCAAAATGCTTCTATTGGAAACAAATTAATCCAAATGGAGACAAGGGAAATTTTCTAATTGGAGACAAACAGTTTAAGTGAAACTGCGACGAAATTCTTTCAAAACCTCGTTGAGTTGCTCTTGAGTGCAGGATTTGTTCTTATTCCTGGTCTTTTCTCCTTTCCCATCTAAGACAATAAGAAAATCTCTCCAAAAAAATAATATTTCCGAGTTTTCCTATTGAAGCATTTGCAGACACTTCAGAAAAAACCCTTTTTGTTCACGAAATAAGTAATTATTTCATTTGAAAACTTCACGTACCGTTAACAATAAAGATTAGTACTTAATTTAACTAAAATTAGCCAGAAATTATGACATAAATATTACACAAAACGAATAAACAACAGTCACCTCATTGTGTTTTTCATTGGAAAACAAGGTCGATCGATAAAAAATTCGATGGTGAAAAGGTACACTTTTAATTTTTCTGAGAAATTAATAAATTAAATTTGTGAATATGAATGGATTTTCGCTTTATTTGGTGCAAAAGTAACTAAATAATGAAACTGTGGTATAGAAAATATATAAATATAATAATTTAGTACTGTATTTATCATGAAAATAATGACGTTTCCATTTGGAATAGAGAAAAATTTCCATTTGGAGTAAGTTTTGGATTAGCTTAATTTACACTAAATGAGACACGTTTGAATTAGGGCATCTTTAAAATAAGATTTTTCTCCAACTGGGAATGGGACTGACACTTACCATAGTTTAAATTAGCTTTTAAAAACCTTATTATTTATATTATAAAATTCCTGAATTTATTATACTTTCGCTTTTTTAACACGTGCGGGTAACTTAGTACCTGTAAGGTACTACTCTCTCAGGACTATCCTTAAGTGCTAAAATTAAAGAAAAGCTTACGAAAAGCACCCGTATCTACACCGTAGTCATCCGCATTTACGGTATATCCATTTAAATGAATTCAAAGTTTTCTCAAAACACTTAAAATTTCATCTATATAATAATATCGAATTTCAAATTAAAAATTATAATCGATTCATAACCTAATATACAAGTTTGTAATTAATTGGAATAAGTTTGAATTTGTTAACAATACTTTTCCAACAAACCCAGACTTGTCTCAATCGGTTGAGAAATAAATACGTTCATTTTAGTACTTTAATTTAAAGCTCTGATCTTCGAAGCAGTTATTAGAAATGGGTCCCGGTTAAAATTCCGAAAGCCAAAATTCCGAAAGCCAAAATCCCGAAAGCCAAAATCCCGTAATATTAAAAGTGTCATAGCTACTCCCATTATTGCACCCGCTCTTGCTGGAGGCAAAGGGAAATTTTCTTTCTTGGGAAATTATTCAACACATTATCCTCCATATAATTTCATCCCTTTCAGGATTTAGAACATTCGGGATTTTATCTTTTGGGATTTTGGCCCTTTCGGGATTTTGGCGTTCGGGATTTTGTCTGTCTCCGATTAGAAACAGTACAAGCCATTGATATGCATCTAATGTTACCTCTATGGATAAATTGAGAAAAAATGTGTATGGGAAAACCGACATGTTTGAGATACTTTTTTTATGTTTTGACTTTAAGGCATTATTTCCAAAACTCAGAAAATGATCTTGAAATTTTGTTTAGCGTATAGTATACTTACTAATATAAATTTTATTAAAATAACTCGATTAGTGTTTTGGTCAATCAAAGAATAACCCACCGTGTATCAAACATGCAGCCTCTCCCCTACCTATTTTTATTTACAAAAATAAAACCAAAAATCACTAATATATTTAGTTACGATTGTTGTCAATATAAGTGATGGATCACTATTTTGGGTAATTGTTATTATATAAAAGGAATCATTTTATTGACCAATTTTAAATGTAGGCTTAGGTTTTTACTACGCACAGACAACTTTTTAGTAAAATGATTAAATAAAACAATAATTGGATTCCGCGATAAACTGTACCTTTGTTGCGATCATAAATTAAAGAAATTCCTATAAAAAACATTACATAGAATAAAATTATTTCCTAATAAAACACGAAGAACAACTTTAACTTGAGATAAATTTTATTCAATAAGAAAAAGTCAATTCAATTAGAAAAATTCTTTTGGGTAATTACCTAAAAACATATTTAAAAATAATTTAAATTAAATGTTTAGCCCTTTAATGAGACACTTTTTACGGACTGAAAATCAACAATAAAAATTAAACTGGGGAACATAATCAATTTTTTCATCAATCAATTAAATCAATCTTACATCTAACCTTGGAATGTCCAACAGAGTCTGATTCGATGTATTTTGTGCCTCTATAAACGATACAGACAAGAATAACCTAAAAATTTAAGCAATTTTTCTGACAATACCAATGAATAATATTTTTTGCTTTAATGAAAAATATTACGTATGAGTATTGTAGTTTTTATTGCCAAAAGGGGTTTTCTTTAAATAAAATTGGAAGTATAAAAAATAAATAAAATCAGTTATGAATTTCAGAATTTAAAAATTCTCCATATTTGAGCTCAAATATTTACTACATAGCAAATAGGTAGAGACTTGCAAAAAATATTCTAGATTCCATCAATCTTCTACTTTACAATTATGTACAAACATAAGAAAAAAATAACTTTAGGTAGTCAGGAAAAAAATTTTCTTTATGGGACACCGGTGTTCCAACCGTCCTTAAAGAGTAAAAAAAAAACTTGAATTAATTAGAGTATCAAAGAGACCCCATACTGACATCTCTTATAGTTTGGCCGTTAAGTGTACACACGGATAAGTCATACGATATCACGTTCCAAAACTTCAATATTCCAAAGTTCTACCAAAATAAGATCTTTTGAGAGGCAGCACGAATATAATATATTGCTCTTTCTCTCTATTTCTATGACTAGAAAGCCACTTAAATTTTCTTGTTGAGATTATTATCAAATTGTCATACTAAGTGCGAAGATTAGATGAAATTCCAATACCAAAATTCTAATAAAAAAGTTTTCCACGCTTGTTTACTTTTATTGACGTTCGGCGCTTACAGTGATATGTCACAAGAGTTTGTTTTTTTCCAGCTTCCCGAAGATTGTTTGATAAGGATGGAGCAGCAACAAGCCTTATAACAATTTCATCCGGTAACGTCGCAAATTCGCGCGAGCCATCTGATAAAATGGATAATTGGTAGGTGATTGACAAAAAGAAACGAATCATCTTATCACATCATAAATTTTTTGAATTATGAGTGAATTTTTTCAACATCATTGATTGAAGATTGGATCTGTTGACTAAAGTATTTATTATTCTGGAAGTCGTTTATAATGATTTACACCGTATCACTTTTGACACATTTTCCATGCACTTCTCTTTCTTATCTCATTTACTAACACAAAGTTATAAATATTATAATATCTGAATAGTCAGAAAATGCAACATTTCCTCTGATTTTTCCCATTGATTTCAATTATTTATGCACAGAGAAAAATTTTGAGTTAGAAAAAATTAAGAAACGTGGTTTTGAATCAAGAGTACAAGAATTTCAAACTATTTTCCCCTATAATTGAGATATTTTGCGCTTGAATTTCTCTAAAAGAGTATGATAGTTTAAAAAATAGAATAAATTGTGCTTAATAATAGGAGAACAGTGGGTTTGAATTTAGCGAATCGCAGTTTTGAACACTGATAGAGCATACAGAAGTTTTAAAGTTAGAAGGTCATTGTTTTGATTTTAGAGTATAGAGGATTCGAGTTAAGACTATTGTGGTTTTGATTTTAGCGAAATCATGGTTTCAAAATAAGAGTATAGTAGTTTTGAATTCTATTAGACTATTATGGTCTTGATTTTAGAGTATCATGGCTTTGATTTTAGAGTATTGTGGTTTTGATTTTAGAGTATTGTGGTCTTAATTGTAGAGTATTGTTGTTTTGATTTTAGGAACTTATGGGTTTGATTTTAGAAACTTATGGGTTTGATTTTAGAAACTTATGGGTTTGATTTTAGAAACTCATGGTTTTGATTTTAGAGTATTGTGGTTTTAATTTTAGAGTATTGTGGTTTTGATTTTAGAGTATTGTGGTTTTGATTTTAGAAACTTATGGGTTTGATTTTACAAACTTATGGTTTTGATTTTAGAAACTTATGGTTTTGATTTTAGAAACTTATGGGTTTGATTTTAGAGACTTATGGGTTTGATTTTAGAAACTTATGGGTTTGATTTTAGAAACTCATGGTTTTGATTTTAGAGTATTGTGGTTTTAATTTTAGAGTATTGTGGTTTTGATTTTAGAGTATTGTGGTTTTAATTTTAGAGTATCATGGTTTTGATTTTAGAAACTTATGGGTTTGATTTTAGAAACTTATGGTTTTGATTTTAGAGTATCATGGTTTTGATTTTAGAAACTTATGGGTTTGATTTTAGAGTATTGTGGTTTTGATTTTAGAAACTTATGGGTTTGATTTTAGAGTATTGTGGTTTTAATTTTAGAGTATTGTGGTTTTGATTTTAGAGTATCATGGTTTTGATTTTAGAAACTTATGGGTTTGATTTTAGAAACTTATGGTTTTGATTTTAGAGTATCATGGTTTTGATTTTAGAAACTTATGGGTTTGATTTTAGAGTATTGTGGTTTTAATTTTAGAGTATTGTGGTTTTGATTTTAGAAACTCATGGGTTTGATTTTAGAAACTTATGGTTTTGATTTTAGAGTATTGTGGTTTTAATTTTAGAGTATTGTGGTTTTGATTTTAGAAACTAATGGTTTTGATTTTAGAGTATCATGGTTTTGATTTTAGAAACTTATGGGTTTGATTTTAGAGTATTGTGGTTTTGATTTTAGAAACTCATGGGTTTGATTTTAGAAACTTATGGTTTTGATTTTAGAGTATTGTGGTTTTAATTTTAGAGTATTGTGGTTTTGATTTTAGAAACTTATGGTTTTGATTTTAGAGTATCATGGTTTTGATTTTAGAAACTTATTGGTTTGATTTTAGAAACGTATGGGTTTGATTTTAGAAACTTATGGTTTTGATTTTAGAAACTTATCGGTTTGATTTTAGAAACGTATGGGTTTGATTTTAGAAACTTATGGTTTTGATTTTAGAGTATTGTGGTTTTGATTTTAGAAACTTATGGGTTTGATTTTAGAGTATTGTGGTTTTGATTTTAGAAACTTATGGGTTTGATTTTAGAAACTTATGGGTTTGATTTTAGAGTATTGTGGTTTTGATTTTAGAGTATTTTGGTTTTGATTTTAGAAACTTATGGGTTTGATTTTAGAAACTTATGGGTTTGATTTTAGAAACTTATGGGTTTGATTTTAGAAACTTATGGTTTTGATTTTAGAGTATCATGGTTTTGATTTTAGAGTATTGTGGTTTTAATTTTAGAGTATTGTGGTTTTGATTTTAGAAACTTATGGGTTTGATTTTAGAAACATATGGGTTTGATTTTAGAAACTTATGGTTTTGATTTTAGAGTATCATGGTTTTGATTTTAGAGTATTGTGGTTTTAATTTTAGAGTATTGTGGTTTTGATTTTAGAAACTTATGGGTTTGATTTTAGAAACATATGGGTTTGATTTTAGAAACTTATGGTTTTGATTTTAGAGTATCATGGTTTTGATTTTAGAGTATTGTGGTTTTAATTTTAGAGTATTGTGGTTTTGATTTTAGAAACTTATGGTTTTGATTTTAGAAACTTATGGGTTTGATTTTAGAGTATTGTGGTTTTGATTTTAGAGTATTGTGGTTTTGATTTTAGAAACTTATGGTTTTGACTTTAGAGTATCATGGTTTTGATTTTAGAGTATTGAGGATTTGATTTTAGAGTTTCATGGTTTTGACTTTAAACTCTAAAATCAAAATCATGATACTCTAAAATCAAAACCATGGTACTCTAAAATCAAAACCACAATACTCTAAAATCAAAACCACAATACTCTAAAATCAAAGCCATAAGTTTCTAAAATCAAACCCATAAGTTTCTAAAATCAAAACCACGATACTCTAAAATCAAAACCACAATACTCTAAAATCAAAACCACGATACTCTGAAATCAAAACCACAATACTCTAAAATCAAAACCACGATACTCTGAAATCAAAACCACAATACTCTAAAATCAAACCCATAAGTTTCTAAAATCAAAACCACAATATTCTAAAATCAAAACCACGATACTCTAAAATCAAAACCATAAGTTTCTAAAATCAAACCCATAAGTTTCTAAAATCAAAACCACGATACTCTAAAATCAAAACCACAATACTCTAAAATCAAAACCATAAGTTTCTAAAATCAAACCCGTAAGTTTCTAAAATCAAAACCACGATACTCTAAAATCAAAACCATAAGTTTTTAAAATCAAAACCATAAGTTTCTAAAATCAAAACCACGATACTCTAAAATCAAAACCATGATGCTCTAAAATCAAAACCGCAATACTCTAAAATCAAACCCATAAGTTTCTAAAATCAAAACCACGATACTCTAAAATCAAAACCATAAGTTTCTAAAATCAAAACCACAATACTCTAAAATCAAAACCACGATACTCTAAAATCAAACCCATAAGTTTCTAAAATTAAAACCACGATACTGTAAAATCAAAACCATGATGCTCTAAAATCAAAACCGCAATACTCTAAAATCAAATCCATAAGTTTCTAAAATCAAAACCACGATACTCTAAAATCAAAACCATAAGTTTCTAAAATCAAAACCATAAGTTTCTAAAATCAAAACCACAATACTCTAAAATCAAAACCATAAGTTTCTAAAATCAAACCCATAAGTCTCTAAAATTAAAACCACAATACTCTAAAATCAAAACCATAAGTTTCTAAAATCAAAACCACAATACTCTAAAATCAAAACCACAATACTCTAAAATTAAAACCACAATACTCTAAAATCAAAACCATAAGTTTCTAAAATCAAACCCATAAGTTTCTAAAATCAAAACCATGATACTCTAAAATCAAACCCATAAGTTTCTAAAATCAAACCCATAAGTTTCTAAAGTCAAAACCACAATACTCTAAAATCAAAACCATGATACTCTAAAATCAAAACCATTTTTGCTACAAATTCAAAACTATTTTTCTCTAAATTTAAGAGTAAAAGAGTCTAGATTCAAAGATACTGAATTTCAAAACCATCGTACTCTAAAATTTAAGAAAATGCTCTTATAGAAATTTTTTCTTAATTTAAGCAAAATTTAAGCAAAAAATTGCTTGGAGCAAAATCGAAGCCTTATTTAGAGTATTTTTTTCTTGAATCTAGAGGGTAATTTTTCTCTGTGTGGTAATTTGATTGTACTTTATTTTTAAATGTACAGATTCTTTAGAATGGATCGGGTATAAATTTTAAAACGAAGAACTAAATTGAATCTTATTGACATCTATTTATGATTCCACCCTCAATGCAGCCTAATAGCGCCGATACCATCCCCTAGCACAAAATAAAGAAAAAGTATCTCAGTAGTTTTTAGATTAAAGATTATCAGGATTAAAAGGACTCTAATTACATTTGGTTATTGAATTCAAATACCATTTTGGGATTGATATTTAGGATTCAGAATTGATTTAATCCCATTGGCTTACTCTATCTCATTTTGAGGTTTACAGCATTTTCCATTTTTTAATCGGATGATAGGATTATTGAAAAAGTTGAAAAGTTTGATAGGACCGATCTTAAATCAGGTAAAAACATTCGAAAATGTAACAGAATGAACTAAATCAATCACATACTGAGACGAAATTAAACGCAAAATTGGATAAAAACTTTCTCAAAATGGGATAGAAACAATCCTAAATTAGGATGTAACAATACCCATATACTGTTGTGCCGGTTCCTTGGGGAAAGGATCTGGTTCTGGTCTAAAAAAGAAGGAACTTAGACTTCCAACGAATATTTTTAAAATTGGCCGTATACTTCAGTAGAACTACACATATGTCTACAAAAGACTTGGTATGAACTCAATTTTATATAGCTCTTTGGAGTATTTTTACCCCTATTCCTCAAGGCTATTCCGGCAAACTGAATATTCGATTATAAGGAGTAGATAGAATAGAAACAACAATAATAATAATAATAATAATAATAATACTGGCACAACATTCCATGAAGGAACTAGGCCTTCCCGCAAGGGGCTTTCTAGACATGCATTATTATTTTTTCTTGTACGGGAGATGAGGTTGTCAGTCCCATGCCCGTGGAATCAAGTGCAGTGAAGCTCACTGGATGCATTCCGAATACCTCTAACGCCAGAAAAATTCCTGGCGACCTAAAGGGGATTCGAACCCGGGACACTTGCATCATAGAGCGAGTGCTCTACTACTTGACCCATTGAGTGCTCATTGAGAATAAAAACAAAACAACATGATAAAATTGATCAAAAATATGATAATCCTAATTAAAGTAATCCCATAATGTGATAAGTCTAACCACAAAATGCGTTAACAACAAACATGACAAAAGATAAAAAGGATCGAAGTACTATTTAATAGATTCAACCGATTCAATCGCAAAGTACAGTCAAGTTAAACCAAAAATGCGATAAAGACTATCCCGTATTTTGATAGAATCGCCAAATGCAATATTCAATAATAATTGATAACAAGATGTGGTGAAAACATTCTATTGTTGCGACATAAATTGAGATAACGACTAAAATAGATTTTCAAAAATTATTCTTTATTGAATAAAATTAGCCACATAATTTTACGAAAAAGTAAATATGTTTACAGAAAGAAATTAATGAAGAAGTATTCTTTTTAAATAAATTGATCATTTAAGACTTCTCTAACACTGACCTCCCTGACCTGAGATATGGAACGTTCAAAAATAAATATTCAAATTATCATAACTCCGACTGTAATTATCAGATTTTGATCTTTAATGGCACACATATGAATGGTTTCGTGACTATAACTTTTTAGAACATAACACTTGCAGACTACCACACCTTGGGGGCGCTAAGTTTCCATTTCCGTAAAGTTTTAATATAGTGTTGAAGTAGAACCCTTTCTTGTAATAAACTACACTTTTCCCTAAAACTATCCTGAATCGAACTAAAAAAGGTTAAGGAATATAACCTTACAAAGATTTGGTTTTCTGTGCTAATTAATTGATTTCAACAAATTTTTTTTCACTTTATTTTTTTAATAAACAAACCAGGGAAGAGTATAAATGTCGTTAAAGCCAATGTTATCGATTTTGACTGTCGAAGTTTGTTTATGCCAATTTTAGTCCCAAAAATTCAACTTTTTATTAAATTTTAGTTCATTTAGAATAAAATGCGCTTTCAGGTCGCCTCAATAGAATTTCATCTTAAACAGCCTTAGGGTGGATTCACCACTTCTCGCCAGTGCCCCACTATTCGCCACTTATACTGAAATCGCAATTTTTCCATTATTTGTGAAATAAATTAGCCGTAAAAGTATTTGTATTTCTACTACTGTTACTTATAGAGTTGAAAAATACTAATTTTCTGTTTTGAATTTAAATGTTTGAGCATTTTTTAGAGGAATACTTTAAGTAAGTGCATCGAATTAAATATTTCTTACCAAATATAGTAAGTGTCATGAAACTTTTATCGAACAAAATTTACAATTTTGAATAAATAATTTGCATTTGCGATTTGAATAAATAATAATAAATAATAAAATAATAATATTGAACATTTAAATATATTCGTCGAATACGTAAAATTTCTATTTAGTTAGCTAATGTTTCATTTTATATTATTTTTATGTGAAAATTAACCATGGCGCAAAGTGGTTATGTTCTAAAATTGATTTACCACCAGTCGCCATTGTTTTTCAATAGGCGATGTAAACTTCACTTCATAGATTCTCAGTTTTCAAATCTGCTTTGTTTACTTCTTGCAATAAGGTAAAGTAATATAAATTGGACATAGTGTTACAAGTTGGACAATTCGCCGGTACAAGTTGGACATGGTTTTTTTCTTGATAAATACAGTACAAAATTTGTTTTTAAGCACAAGAACCAAATTATAAAACCAAAGAATTAAGCATATACAAATAAAAATGAAGTACTAAATTTATCAATAAAAAAAGCCCCGTCCAAATTGTACCATTATTGTCCAAATTGTACCATTTTCCAACTTGTACCATTTTACACTAGTCTAATAATTTGATATTTCAAATAAAAGCGAAGAAAAATCATTTAATGTGAGTAATAATAAAGTGTTCATGCAGAAAAAAATTGCTTAATGTATTCTTTGCATAATATTACCCAAAATAATCGAGTTTGAATCTTTCCAAGTGGATGGCGAGAAGTGGTTACAGAACTGGCGAAAAGTGGCGACGAAGTGGTTATTTTTGCATTGTTAATAAAAATCAGTTTTTTAGGTATTCCCGCGTTAAATTAAAGGATTATTATTTTGACGAATCCAGAGCCAAAATATCTAAGTAACTTTGTGTGAAATTTGAGTTATCTGTTATTAAGGAGTCAAAAGTTATAATAAAGTTAATTTCACTTTTTCCTAAAAGTGGCGGTAAGTGGTTACTCCACCCTATCTAGGCCTTTTATTAACTTTATTTAATCTTTGAGATATAAATATTAAAAGAAAATTGAAGATTTTGGAGGAAATTTATTGCCCTATTGTAACGCAATCCGTTATAGACAGTGATAAATTTCAAATAGCATGATCATCTCAAGGAGTTGAGATTAATATCTCAATATCAGTCCTTGGTCATTAAAAACTAAAAAAAAGTGCTCTCCATACGAATAATAGGAACAGATTAAGTATGGAGTAAACTTACTTCACACTTCTATGTGCATTTAATGTTTCTGATGTGAATGAAAATTATTGTTATGTTCTATTGTATTTTGTATGTCTGGTGGCAAAGAAAAACGTGTTGCATAATTTATATTGTTGGAGCTTGGAAGTCAATGTCTAGGACATTGCGTTTCACGCACGTTCACTCCACACATTTCCTTCACAAATGCTGAATTTTCTTGAAAAAAATTACTTGACCCACATTTCTTCTTATGTTTCCCACTGATAACACCACGATCTGATTTTGCATTAAAAATCTTATCAATAATCACGGTCATAGTTAGAAAAATTACCTTTTGCTGTCACAGTGATGGAATTTCGTGAGAAAACCATTTTCTTTATGCAAACACTTTCAGGATACCCTTACAATTTTGCAATATAAATTTTATTGGAAAATAATTATTCGCTTTTAGAAAAGATGTTCAAACGAGAAGACCAATTCAGTAGCACGTTCGACTTCAAACAAGGCATAAATTCAACTGATGAGGAGACGTCCGATAAAATGCGAAACGATCGTATTTTTCGTTATCTATCCGTCTCGCTTAATCGTTGACTCTCAAGTTTTGCTGCTGTTTTCCCTTCAATCACCAACTTGGAATCATCCGGAAAAGTTTTCGCTGATAAAGCAAATAGAAATGGTTGAATTTGCAATGAAATGGCATTTTTTGTGAATGCACTTTAAGATAATTCTATACGCTTTGAAATTCCTATCCACCTTTCTCTTATCAGTTCACTGTAGAAATATGCTAAAGCATGTTGTCGAAGGCTCACCGGAAAATTGTTGATAAGCCCCAGCTTAAGCATAGACAGTGCAATAAGAAAGAACCCCACACAAATCACTAATTTG